>NW_010162686.1:0-2852 GCF_000695765.1 Mesitornis unicolor | reverse complement strand
ACTGACTCGTGGGGCACTCCACTAGTTACAGACCTTCAACCAGACTCTGCCCCATTGACCACGACTCTCTGGCTTCTTTCCTTCAGCCAGTTCGTAGTCCACCTCACTACCCATTTGTCCAGTCCACACTTCCTCAGTTTAGCTGTGAGGATGCTGTGGGAGACTGTGTCAAAGGCTTTACTGAAGTCAAGGTAGACCACATCCACTGCTCTGCCATCATCCATCCACCTTGTTATATCCTCGTAAAAGGCTATGAGGTTGGTCAAGCACGACTTCCCCTTGGTGAAGCCATGTTGACTGCTCCTAATGACCCTCTTATTCTTGATATGCCTTGAGATGGCACCAAGGATAAGGTGTTCCATCACTTTCCCAGGGATGGAGGTGAGGCTGACCGGTCTGTAGTTACCCGGGTCCTCCTTCTTGGCCTTTTTGAAGACTGGAGTGACATTTGCTTTCCTCCTCCTCCTTTTATTTTACTTGTGTTATACAAAAAGCCAGTTTAGATTATTGTACTGGTACCTTCTGATACATATATTTTGATGAAAAAGACACTGTCTATGCCTTTAAAGTGTAAGTGGGCAGACTTCCTGCTAGACCTATTAAAAAAAACAACCAACCAAAAAAAAAATTAAGTGTGTCATTGCAATCCAAGATATATAACCAATCAGGAGCAATTTAGGCAAAAATTATTGTCCCTTGTTGGTGCCAGCCAACAGCTGGAATTAAACTGCTGTGAAAAACAGAAGTAATTCTTGACATAGCTGTGCAGAAACTACCTGGTCTTATTGATACAAAAATGTCGCATCTGCCCTTTCTAACTGTCTGAAGGAAGCAAAATCTACCCTACCTGGCACCTACATTTCACCAAGAGCACTTGGAGTGCACAGTTTCCATGCCAAGGAATTCTGCAAAATTTTTGCCCAAGAGATGTTTGCTTATCCCAGCCCAACCTAAACATAGCATGAGCTAATTGGCATGCTCTGAGGGTAACCTCAGATATAAAAATATAACCATGAACCATATTATTGTTGCATAAACACAACAGTAGCTGAATTTGGAATAAGTTTTCTGCTTGGATAAGAAACCAATGACACAGACAAATGGGTTTCCTTACAACATCAACTTATTCATGAGGCGAAGGTACAGAAGGGAATTCACTGGAGGGTGTTAGAGAAGCAGAGCTCCTATCCAGCCCTTTCCTGTGTAGTGCTTGTCTACACCCTAACACTAAGGGAAACAACTGGAGAGCCTTTTTGTCCCATTGACCACCTCCCATTTTCTTGAGTATCTGTGAGAATAAAACTACAGGCACCCAGTGTTGTTCATTCCCAGGACCCACAAGACAATCAGTGGTGATGGCAAAGGGAAAAGCCCACACCCCCATGTCTCAGGTCAGGCAGTGAGATGTGGGTGTATCCTGCACTGCCCAGGTAACTTCTGGGACATCACCAAACCAGATAGCTCTTAGAGCCACCACAGGGTCCTACCCAGACTCTTTGCAAAGTGTAGTCTTTCTTGCTAGCTCCCTACACAGCAGCTTGAGACTTGGCTTTGTGGGACAGATTTCTGGGCTTTCCTGGGTCACTGGTTTGTCAGCTAGCCCCAGGTGACACCACTGTTTGCAAACACTTGAGTTGCAAGCAAAAGGCATTTGCAGCTGATTTTGCTGTGCTGAGACATTAGTTGAATGCTCCAGGGACCTACTTGTTTTAGAGATCTGTAATCTTTGATTTCCAATACTTAACAGCAGATACTGAGGTAATATTACAAAATAGGTATTGATCTCCAAAGTTATTTGGAGCAGCAAAATAGAAACGTGAATGAATGATAGCTGAAAACAGGTTAGCAAAAAAGATGTTTGCTGGGTGATTTCCAGATGAAAGCCTGGAAGAAATGTGGTTCATGTCCAAAAACCTTAAGATCTAAGCCCAGCCAAAGAGTGCACGAGACGGCAGCAAAAGCATGGAGATCCCTCTTCTATGAAGGAAAAGTGAGAGAAGAAAGCCTCTGGACAAGATAGGGATGAGAGATTTACAATATATGTAGTAATGTTCCAGTCAGAGGATTGAAGGACTGCAACTTCATCTGTGTTTTCCCTGCCACAAAAGGCAACAGCATATACAGGAATAAATGGTCGAAGATGGCTCTCCTGTTAAGAAATCGTGGTGAAGCTGAGGCACAAGGAGCATGTACCCAGATGCAGTCAAAGTCAGCACTTCAAAGCATCGCACCTTCTGCCCTCACCCATGGGGCTGATTTCCAGTACCCATGTCAGATAGACCTACACTGCCTTGTCTTCCTACCAGTTATGCATCAATTAAGCTATCTAGTCAAAACATACTTTTCCTCGCAGTAAAGAAATTGCCTCTGTGTGAGCCTTTGCTGAGAAGATATTCAGCTCATTGCAAGACACACATCTCTTTACACAGACAAATAATTTACCCCATTACCTCACGTTCATCCACACCAGGAATTAGCTCAATATGTAAAGATCCTGCCTGCAAAACTTCAAACATAAAAACAGGATGGGAAAGTGGGGAGAAATCCCTGCAAATCTTGTGGTTTTGGAATGGTGGTATTACACTCATTTGCTTATTGGGATTTCTCAGCTTGAAGAAACATCTCTCTAGGAGGAAAGGTATCTGTGATACTGTCTTGTGGTTCTATGTGCTTCTTGAACGTGCATCCTCTGTCTGGCACTTTATAATGATGACAAAGCTCCCCTGGAGTTTGAAAGGATTTTACTGCTGTAAATAGCCTTTTAAAAAGGAGATTCCTCTGAACATTTGCGTTTTCTATTGGTGGAAGATAGCAAGATTTGCAAGCAGAGTTGCAACCTTGGACTTCAGCAG
>NW_010162685.1:881-7033 GCF_000695765.1 Mesitornis unicolor | reverse complement strand
AACTGAGCCCTGGGGACACCACTTGTGACTGTCACATCTGGGTTTAGCTCCATTCACCACACAGTTCATCATTTAAGGGCCCATTTCTGCTTGCAGCCTTACAGAAACCCATGGTGATGAGGTCCCTGAGGTCCCCGGGCAGGGAAGGACCCTGTTGTTTGTACCCATCTATACTTGTCCCACATAGACCCCCGTGCCATGGGGAATCGGCTGTGACAGGGGAAGGGTGTTTGTCACTTGGAGAGGGAAACTGGGGATAAAAAATTATCAGGGAGATGGAGACCAAGGAGCGCTCTTCTTTTGTCTTCCACCCGCAGCCTTCGTCCTCACCATCCTCTCCTTCACCAGCATCGAACCCGCCTCCATCTTTGTCCTCTACGTTGCTACCGTGAGTAAAACCACATTTCCTGGGCTCCAGAGCTGGGGTGTTCATCCCCATCAGGTGTGTGAGCAGTGACAGGGTGGGGGGTCCCACGGGATGGGGGGCTGACCTGAGGTCTGTGGGTGCTGATGGATGCAGGGCAAAGCCTCTGCGTTGGTGGTGGCTGCCCTGGTCCCAACCCCAGCTCTGCAACTGGGGAGGAACCACCCCATGGACCAGTATGGGATGGGGCTGCCCTACTGGGGAGCAGCTCAGGGGAAAGGGACCTGGGGGTCCTGATGGACCAGGGGCCACCAACGTGGTGGCCTCCTCAGTATCTCAAGGGATCTCGTTGATTCTCATCAATATCTCAAGGGATCTCGTTGATTCTCATCAATATCTCAAGGGATCTCATTGATCTCATCAATATCTCAAGGGATCTCATTGATCTCACCAATATCTCAAGGATCTCATTGATGCTCATCAATATCTCAAGGATCTCATTGATGCTCATCAATATCTCAAGGATCTCACTGATCTCATCAATATCTCAAGGGATCTCATTGATGCTCATCAATATCTCAAGGATCTCACTGATCTCATCAATATCTCAAGGGATCTCATTGATCTCATCAATATCTCAAGGGATCTCATTGATCTCATCAATATCTCAAGGGATCCCATTGATCTCATCAATATCTCAAGGATCTCATTGATCTCATCGATATCTCAAGGATCTCACTGATCTCATCAATATCTCAAGGATCTCATTGATCTCATCAATATCTCAAGGATCTCACTGATCTCATCAATATCTCAGGGATCTCATTGATCTCATCAATATCCCAGGGATCTCATTGATTCTCATCAATATCTCAAGGGATCTCATTGATCTCATCAATATCTCAAGGGATCCCATTGATCTCATCAATATCTCAAGGATCTCATTGATCTCATCGAATATCTCAAGGATCTCATTGATCTCACCAATATCTCAAGGGATCTCATTGATCTCATCAATATCTCAAGGGGTCAGGACAGGACCAGACTCTGCTGGGTTGTGCCCAGCTCCAGCACAAGGGGCAATGGGCACAGACTGGGCCACGCGGCTCCTCTCCAGCGCGGTGCTGGGTTTGCAGCATCCCCACAGCACTGATCCCCTCTTTCTCTCCCGCAGGCCCTGAGCGTCTCCCTCCAGGGCTTCCTGCACAGTTTGGTCTATGGGTGGATGAGGGAAAACTTCCGCCAGGAGGCAACGGGGAAGAGCCCGGCCCCACCGCAGCCCTGGGGCCTCAGGGCTTTCTACGACACGTCCCTGGGGGCCGTGCCCTAGGCTGCCACACGGAGTCACTGGGGTTGGAAAAGGCCTCCAAGATCCAGTCCAACCCAATCCAACCCCACCATGGCCATAAACCACGTCCCCAATGCCACATCCACACGGTTTGGGAACCCCTCCAGATATGGGGACTCCCCCACTGCCCTGGGCAGCTCCTTCCAGCCCCTGAGAACCCTTTTGGGGAAGAAATTCCTCCTCAGATCCAACCTCACCTTCCCCTGGCACAACTTGAGGCCGTTTCCTCTTGTCATAAAAGGTGAGGAGGGGAGTGAGGCCTCCAAGTCGTTACAAGTTGGTTGTTAATTTGCAGCATCCCCGTGCAGACATCGCAGGGGGAGGCCAGGGCCAATTCCCTCAGTACAGGGTCTTGAAACCAAGACTTCTGAACAGGGGCGAGCAGAAAACGAAGGGGACAGAGGGAAAAATGGACAGCGTGTAGAGAAGGGAGAAGGAATGGGAGTGTGATGCACAGGAAATAGGATCTGAGCTCCTTGGGAGGAACGCAAAGCCAAACCCACACCGTTGAGACGATGAATACCTGGCCGAGGATCTTTGGGTGATCGAGGAACGGCTCCGTGCTCACCGAGTGCCCCACGGAGACCGAGAAACCCCCACGAGCGACCAAACTCCCAGCACCTCCACAGAGAAACCCCCTTCCTAACTGAATAAACCCGCTAAGGCTCCACACCAGGACACAGCTTGGCCTAATTTCTTTCTTTAAACTAATATTTGCTACTATACATGAGTGCTTCGGTCCCCCCCCAGTCACCGCAGAGCTATCGCACGGGCTCTACCTACACAATATACAACGTGGAGTGTCGTACACAGCTGCTTACTACGGGGAGTCACGGCCGTGTCCAGGCTGGAGGCGATGGGAAATGCAGCAGCCTCCTGGTTTTCTGTGCCTGGATTTGGAAAGGGGGGGGATGCAGGAAGGGTTCAGCCACCTCCTAAACTCGTTTCCGTCTCCCCAGCGCCGACACTGCTGGGAAAGCAGCTTCCAAACTGGTGAGCACTGGGTGCATTTTGGTTGAATTGCCCAAAACTCCAGCCAGGTGCAAGGGGTTGCTCTGGTCCCATCCGAAACCACGTTCTTGAGGCCAGCGTTCAGGCCCTGGGGAGATGATGGGCAACGGGGAAATGCAGCTACAATGGTGTTACAGCAAATCCACGTCCAAGGCAGCGTGCAACAACCACGCTCCGGGGCAGGACAAGGGCAGAGCCTCAGGTCCTTCCTACATTCAGCCTTGAAATTCAGAGGTCAGAAGCTCTGAACACCTCTCTTTTTGCCCCAAGAGGTGAAGGGGAGCAGAGTGACCGACCTGGGAGCTGTTTTTGTGGTAAGAAGTTGTGATAAGAAGCTGTGATGGGAGCAGGAGAGGTTTCTCCTCACTGACCTCAGCAGCAGGGACCACTTTGTAAGCCCCCACTCTGCTGTAAAACTCAGATTCTCCAACAAATGTGCCGCCCACACTCGCTATCTCATCGCCCAAGGCAGAGCTCCAGCTCTCTCCTATGTTATTTGAGCACAAAACCTGATCTTCCAAGCAGAATAAATCACATTTGAAGGCCAGCTCCTCTCCATGGAGCTCCAGCAGCCGTTGCCATCCTCACAGCACCCCTGTTAGCACCCAGCTCAGCTCCTTGCAGACGCACCAGACCCTTCTTCATCTCCCATCTCTGCCTTGGGGGTGGGACAAAACAGCAGCGTTTGCCCAGCAATTGATCCTCCCACGCTCGTCGCAGCTGAAGCCGTCGCCGGCAGGAGTCAGGCTGCTGAATGGGAGCTGTGGTGCATGGTTTGTGTGCGGGGAATCAGCATCTCCCTCTCTCGTTATCGTCAGGATAACGATAACCCCCATCCAAGGCTTCTTCCAGGCACGATGAGGGCGTTGGAATTTCGAGAGGCCAAAGTGTGGATGTGTAGAGAACGCGGTCGCGCGTTGCCGAATCGAAGCCCGGCTTCAACTCCTGACCCCACAGCCGCCCAGGGAGCAGTTTCTCATTTGCAGTCCCCGGATCCAGCTCCTCAGAGCAGGACCAGACTGAAAACAGCGCGCGTGGATCCCCATTTCTGACCCACGCGTGCTCAGAATGACACAGGGGTGCGAGCACGGCCCGGATCAGGGGCGATCTTTCCTTTGCAAACACAACCTGCGGCGGGGAGCAGGGTGGCAGGGCCCTTCCTTCTCCACCAGAGACCCTCGGCGGTGCTCAGTGGTGGTGCAGCACCGCCTGGAGATCCTCCGGCAAGGAGCCCATGATGGTCTCGATGTAGAGGCCCACGCGCTGCAGGGTTTCCTCCTTCACAGGGAGGTGCTGGCACCTGGCTCTTACCTACAGGGGAAGGAGAAAAGGCATTTTAAAGCTTTCAAGTTCCTCTGTCTCTTTAGTTTGGGGTGCAAGACAGGAAATTGTCACCTAAGCCTCAAGGGGATGACAAGAACCACAACTTTGAATCTTTTTCTACACAAACACCGAAGTTTCATGACTCTCCCATGTGTCAGTTCTCCAAATCGGCGAGAGAAAATTAAGTTTTCTAAGCAACAAGCATGAGCCAAGTCCCTGGTTTGAGCTCAACAGAACTGATTTTCTATGCAGGGATTTTATTTTCCAGCTCAGGCTCTTCTCAGGGGCTGAAACCAGCAGCATGGTTTAACAGCAGTGCTCACTGCTACGAGTGATAGGGCTGGGATGGGATGGAAACATGGCAAGGCCACTGTCTCACCATGGCTGCCGTGGCTGCACCTACAGGAGGAGCAGACCCAACCCTGCCCAACCAGGGATTGCATCCCACACACCCACACTCACTGCAAAGCCCAGGGATCCCCAGGGCCTCCACCCTTCCACCTTGGACCCTTCCTTCCCTCTCCACCCCTGCAATGGCCCAAGGCCCAGCAGACCCTGCTGCTTCGCCTGCCTCTCATCCTCAGCCCTGTGCTCCTGCAGCAGCTCCCACTGCTGCTGGCTCCACACTGGGACTTTGCCAGTGCTCCCAGAGCCTCTGGGGACGTCATCGTCACTGGGGGAGGATTTTAGATTGGTTTGTATCTCTATCTGTACATGTCTGTGTCTATTCCATTATTTCCTATTTCCATCACTATCCTGCAGTATCAGTGTTGTTGTTCCATTCAATCTGTTGGTTTTCTCAGTCTCTCTCCCTTCTTCTCTTTTCTCTTCCCTTCTGGGGAGGGCAGAGGGGTTCACAGCGAGCGTCTGCCCAGTTTTGAGGGCCCAGCCCAGCCCCAAACCACACCAGCCATGTCCCTGGTCTCCCCCTGCCACACAAAGCAATGAGCTCAGGAAAACTCACCAGCTTCTCACGCAGTTTTAGCACCAGGTCTACAATCTCCACCTCAGACTTGTCCTTCATCCAGGCCACAATGTCCTAAAGAGAGAGAAAACAGCTTTCTTCAGGGACAGCACTTCTTTACAGCAGCTCTTCTCAAAGAGATACCCCTAAGCAAAGCCTGAAATAACCACGAGGAGGAGGTTTCTCATCCTCTTTCACAACTCTGCTTGCAGCATTAAGCCCAAATGAGCAAGGCGGAGCTCTCCCCAATTTCCTGACCATGACAGCACCGAGCTCTGCACTGCAAGAGAAGAATCAAGGACAGACACAGTAACACACACACAAATCTTGTGCCGTGCTCAGAAATTAAATCTATTTGCCAGTGTCAGGCCTGTTAAAAAAGGAGACAGCTTTGGCATCCCCCTCACTGTGCTCGAGGACCTGCGCTGCCGAACAGCGAAGCCACCAGCAGCCACTGCTAAAATCCCACCTATTTTCAGTAGGCATTAAGGAAGTGTCCTGGTTTCACGGGGACAGGATCACAGAATCAAATTTTCCAGTCAGGGGAGCTGATTTTTGAGAAGTCCAGAGTACGTGATGTAGTGGAAAATAAAGTTACTAAGATATTATCATTGTTTCTATTATTATTACTTAATAATGATAATGATAATAATGATAATAATAATAACAACAAGAATATTAATAATCATAATAAAGTTCATTTCAATCATTAAACTGTTTTTATCCCAACCCACGAGTGTTCCAACCTCTCTCCTCCAATTTTCTCTATCGGGTTTAGCTGCTTGCTGGGTGAAACCACAACAGGAAGCCAGCAACAGATGATGCTTCCGACCAATAAATTTGGCTTGGGAAGGGCCTGATGAGTGAAAAATGGTTGATGGGAGCAGGCAGAGCAGGTCCTGCACTGGATAACAAAGTGGGGGAGCTGAGCTGGTTGTGTTCTTGTCCCCCCCATACACGGACAGGAGGCAGAGCTGGGAAACCCCAGGGCACAAAGCACTGTCCCCAACCCATCAGTGCAGCATCCAGATGCATTGATAAGTGTCCAATCATAGCATCACAGCGTGGTTTAGGTGGGAAGGGACCTCACAGGCCCCCCAGTTCAACCCCCATGGGCAGGGACACCTCCCCCAGCCACGGCC
>NW_010162685.1:0-550 GCF_000695765.1 Mesitornis unicolor | reverse complement strand
ACTCCAACAGCTCCATGGGCTCTGCTGGTGGGGCCAGAGCTGGACACAGCCCTGCAGGGGGGGGTCTCTGGTACCAGAGCAGAGTGGAGCAGAGGGGGAGGTTCCCCCTTGGCCCTGCTGACCTCGCCTCCCAGGTTTCAGGCCTGGGAAGTCTGGCTCCGTGTGAACACCCGGGGTTGGCACGTACCGCTTCACAGATCGCCTCCAAGTGCAGGGCCTCCAGTTTTTGGGTCATCTCCTTGTGCCTCTGGCGGTACCAGCCATCAAAGTTGGGAGACCTGAAGAAACGCCTGCAGGAAGAGAGGTGACGCTGAGCAGGGGACAGAGGAGGATGCAGAGCAGCACGCTGGCTCTTTCACACCCAGATTCCCCTCCCTGCTGCAGCACAGAGCAATGTGAGAGGAAAAGACGTCCTGATTGCCAGGGTCATTGGTGATGGTAACCAAGTACAAGCCAATATGCTCTTTATGTATCTTGTCCATTTCAGAGGCTTCTCAGGCATTACAGAATCACAGACTATGAGGAATGGGAAGGGACCTGGAAAGCTCCC
>NW_010162684.1:0-1118 GCF_000695765.1 Mesitornis unicolor | reverse complement strand
AATCCCTAACGTTCTGTGATTCTGTGATCAGGACTGAACCAAATTTAACAGCCCACAGGTGGGAAGAAATGTCATGGAGGTCTCTCTCCCCAGTTCTCTGCTCTATTTCACCAACTTTGATGTCTGTCAAGTCACGTAGCAAGTTGTTTGACATTTACTAATGTAGTATGAATACTTCTTTTTGCATATTTTTCTTCTATTTTAGCAAGTGGAAGTGCCTTACTGTGTGGTGAGCACTAGTGGAGCACTAGAAGAAGGGAAAAGGTAGGTGTGGGTTCAGGATGAGGAGCGCTCACTGAGCGTGGATGGGATCTGTTGAAGCTTTCTGGTGAGCGTGTGGAACTGGCGTTTTTCAAAGGCTTGTAACTTGGCGTCAGAGGCAGATTCGCCATGTCTGATCTTTGAGTGCTGTGTTCCGCTGTTGTGGAATATGCAGTGGAATGTGGTATTTCTGGCACAGGCATAATTAAAAAATGTTTTTATGAGTTCCCAGTGTTTTTGAGTTCCAATTCCTTGCTAAGTATGGGACTGCTGGAGCTAGTCAAAGGGATATGATTAAAAAAATTGTTTTACTTATTCTTGGAAATAGCTGAACTGTTTTGGCTGAAATGCAGCCTCTTCTGTCTTGTATCCCCTCAAAAATAAGTGAACCAGTATATGTAGAATATCAGCAGAAGCAGTTAGAGCTTTGATGAGTTTCAAGCAAAGACAGATAATGAGAAGTGTTTGGTAAAATTTTTCCTCTTTTCTTTTTTCTTTTTTTCTTTTTTCTTTTTTCTTTTTTCTTTTTTCTTTTTTCTTTTTTCTTTTTTCTTTTTTCTTTTTTTCTTTTTTCTTTTTTCTTTTTTCTTTTTTTTAATATAGCAGATTGTTCTTCATCTCCCTGATAGAGTTTTTGCACCCTTCGAAGTGTTTTATGTTTAAACCAAGGTCGTGGTTCTGATCATAATGACTTCTAATTTTTCTCTCAAACTCTCAGCAAAGATCTATACAATAATTTAATTTTCAGAATAAGGGTAGCTACCTCCACATAAATTCAGTGTCCATGTCAGCTCATGGTTTCTTTTCTTGCACCAGATCTTCTATTGAAATGGCCTGTTAATTTTATTAAAAACGTT
>NW_010162683.1:0-1187 GCF_000695765.1 Mesitornis unicolor | reverse complement strand
CTCAACTTCCTGTCAATTTCCCTCAATTTCCCTCAACTTCCTGAGTTGCCTAAAAGTTCCTTAAAATTCCTTAAAATTCTTCAAAATTCCTTAAAATTGCCTCAAATTGCCGGAAAATTCCTGAAAATTCCTGAAAATTTCCCCTCAATTTCTCTTCAGTTTCCCCTCAATTTCTTAAATTTCTCTTAAATTTCCCCTCAGTTTCCTCCAATTTCTCTCAAATTTCAAATTTCTCCTAAATTTCCCTCAAATTTCTCTCAAATTTCCTTTAAATTTCCCCTCAATTTCCCCCAAATTTCCCCCAAATTTCCCTTCAATTTCCTCCAAATTTCTCTTAAATTTCCTTTAAATTTCCCTTAAATTTTCCCTTAAATTTGTCTTGAATTTACTTTACATTTCCCTAAATTTCCTTTAAATTTCTTTTACATTCCCTTAATTTTCTTAAATTTCCTTAAATTTTTCCTTAAATTTTTCCTTAAATTTCCTTAAATTCTCCTTAAATTTCCCTCAATTTCCTCCAATTTCCTGTAAATTTCCCTCAATTTCCTGTAAATTTCCTTCAATTTCCTTCAATTTCCCTCAATTTCCTTCAATTTCCTGTGAATTTCCCTCAATTCCCCTCAATTTCCTTCAATTTCCTTCAACTTCCTGTGAATTTCCCTCAATTTCCCTCAATTTCTCTCAATTTCCTTCAATTTCCTTCATTTTCCTGTAAATTTCCTTCAATTTCCTGTAAATTTTCCTCAACTTCCTGTGAATTTCCTTCCATTTCCCTCAATTTCCCTCAATTTCCTTCAATTTTCCTCAATTTCCTTCAATTTCCCTCAGTTTCCCTCAATTTCCTTCAATTTCCTTCAATTTCTCTTAATTTTTCCTCATTTCCTGTTAATTTCCTTCAATTTCCTTCAATTTCCCTCAATTTCCTGTAAATTTCCCCCCAATTTTCCCCAATTTCCGGGATTTCTCAGGACTTCCTCACCAATTTCTCATTTCCCGCCCTCCCAGCCCGCGTGACCCCCCCGGACGTCTTCCCATTGGTCGCCTGCGGCCCCACCCCTTCCGCCGTCGCCTGCTTGGTCTCCGGTTTCTTCCCCACCCCCGCCACGGTCACGTGGGTTCCGGCTCCGACCAATCCCAGCTCTTTGTTGACCTACGCCGCTCTCCAGCGACCAATCACGGGGCTCTTC
>NW_010162682.1:0-7460 GCF_000695765.1 Mesitornis unicolor | reverse complement strand
TATATATATATATTATTTCTTTTCCCCACCTACTGCTTCTTACTCAGGGATCCCAGGCACAACAACCAAACCCTGCTTGCTAATCTCCCCCAAAGGGAAATTGTGTCATTTCCAAAGAAAAAGGCCTTGCAAACTGAAAGAAGATATGGTGGGGAAAGGGAGAAGAGTATGGAGGCGGTGGAGAAAGGAGATCTGGGAATGAGTAAGGAGGCTGCCAGAGCGAGGGGAAGTTCCTAACGAAAAGCCTCCAGTTGGGCACTTCTAGAGGAACATGTCTGTGTTGTCTGGGCACCCCTGAGCTGTGATACCAGGTGAGAGTAGCACCTGTGTAGATGTGGAGCTGATTTATGATTACTAGGGACAAATGTTGCAGAACTGTTCAAGATCTGCAGAGGAACCCAAAGGAGAAGTACAGGACGCTCCATGGTGATATGGACTGGGTGCAGGTGTGTAAGTGTAGGTGGCTATCATTTTAAGAACGTCTTTGGAGGGGACAGCCAGAAGGGCAGAGGAGCAGCTTACCTGAAAACATTTCAGAAAGTAATTTGCAGCCTGTCTGGTCTTGCTTCAGGAAGAATCCCATGTCCTTTGCTGGTCCTTCAGTGCTGTTTTTGTCTCCTGTACCTCAGTGCTGCACTGCTGCATCCGCTGGCCGACTAGCGCCTGTGAGTGCCTCCACCCTTGCTGGGGAAAGCCTCATTAGCATCATCATTAGCATCATCAGTTTACAGCCACCACAAAACCTTGGTAGCCAAGACCTCTGAGTCTTTAAAGAGATGCTGGCCAACAGGTGTGTGTATTAGAGGCACGCCTGCTGAGCACAAGCCCTAAAACTTGTCCCCAAAGATTCACTCCTCATTGCCCGAAGAGGTACTACAGGGTGTTACAGTCTGGCCCACATTTTCTGTTCAAGCCGCGCTAACAAAGTGATGGTTTCCTGGAAGTCGTGGGCCTCTTGTGTCGTGTGGTGGCAACCAGCATTGCCTGACAGTTGGGATTTGTGGTGCCCTGGAAACATGTGGGAAATGAAGTGTTGCCCTCTAGGCCGTGCCAAGGCAGCACCTTACTGTGTGTCAAAAACAATAACTTGTACAGCCTTTGTTAAAACCATAGAACTTGCGAGTTTTTTAACCAGATTTTGAAGTTAATTGCCTGTAATAATGTGTACAAATTAGATTGTTCTGGTGCAACGTGAAACTTGCTGAAGTCTTAAAAGGAAAGTCTGCGCCCACCCTCCCAGGGAGCAGGAACATGTATGTGTGTAAATCAGGACACCTGAGATTAGCAAGGTCTCCAAAAAGGTGCTTTATAGCTGGGCTTCCTTTTGGCATTTTATGAACATATTTGACCCTGGGCTCTTCATCATACGCCTTCATTCTTGCCAAGGAAACACAGATTAGAATTTGGGATGGGGGGGTATGCTGTGTATGCTACTTAGTAGCCACTGCTCATCAGCTCGTTGCACACACTGGGAGTGATGGTGGCTCAGTCACTGTGACACTTAGTCCTTTGAGAACATTTTGCAACAGTGTTATTATGAATATATTTCTGGAAATTGCTAAAAGAGATCGTAGGTGTTGGATAAACTGAGGAATCTGATGCAGCAAAACCCTAGGGCTCTGGTTTAACATCAAACCTGGCTGTTACTTGTCCTTGGTGCAAGATGTATTTGGGACATGTGCTGTAGACATCAGTTGTGCATGGTGAACCATGAGGGTCTGACGAACTATCTAGGAATGAGCAATCCACCCTGTGTTTGACAGTGCAACATTACAGGCTTTGTGTGGTTGGAGGGAATTCAGTAATAGGGGAAGCACAGAAAACAATGGTAGGAAGGAGCCTCTGCTGATCCACGTTAGTATCGATGGTAGGGACCTCTTGCTGCTCAGGACTGATGCTGTTGAGAAGGCTGTGGAGTCTGGGAGCAAGGCCAGAGGGTCTGTGTCGAGGGGGAAGAGCAGGTCTCTAAATTTGGGTGCTCTGTTTTCTGCTGGATAGCACCAAGCCTGGCCTGGAAGTGCCTGAAGCAGCCAGTGGGAGAGGAGCAGTGGGGGTGAAGGCCTTGCATGGCAGTACATCTCTGGGGCTCCATTGTGGTCTCAGTGTGCCTTGGTGACCCCTATGCCAAGGACTCAACTTTGTGACTGGGAACTGATGGTCTCTCACCAGCCCCTTCCCCAGAGCAAGCTGCCTGTCTGGCTCACAAATGCTCTCCATTACCTGCTAACGAAGGAGATGGCAGGGGAGAGGTGGAAGAGGAGATGCTGGTAGGAGTTCCTACTCAGGACCGTATCTGGTCTCAGTGTGCCTTGGTGACCCCTATGCCAAGGACTCAACTTTGTGACTGGGAACTGATGGTCTCTCACCAGCCCCTTCCCCAGAGCAAGCTGCCTGTCTGGCTCACAAATGCTCTCCATTACCTGCTAACGAAGGAGATGGCAGGGGAGAGGTGGAAGAGGAGATGCTGGTAGGAGTTCCTACTCAGGACCATATTAACCAGCACTAGCAGGATAATGTGACTGTGATGACCTGACATAGTGTTTGGGTAGCGCCTAGCACCGTGGAGATGTGATCCACATCCAGGCTTCCTACAGCAATGCACATAAATAACATTGATTTAATGGAGAGTTACGGTGCTGAGTGGTCCGAGGGCCCCCTATTGCTGCAGATGAATGGAGTCTTCAGATGACAATTCATAAATTCTGAGTTATTTACTGCATGCAGCCTGTCCCAAGCAGTAAATCTTATTTTCATTTACCTGAAGTTAACTTCCTTTTAGAAACAATAGTGTTGCCCATGTGCCTTTTGGAAGATGCATGTGTCTTTGAAGTCACAGCTAATGGATGGTTTGGATGGGTTCCAATACATCAGTAAATCGGTTGTGCCCATTCTGGCTAAGCTTGAAAAAAATGTCAGTGTTTAGTAACACTATCCAGAGACAAAGAGAAAGATGAATCTGCAGACAAGCAGGAAGAAAATACCCTCTCCCTCTGTGCATTACCTACATCTTGTCTGGGTGACGTGATCAACCCAGAGAGGTGCTGTGCTGGAAGCTGGAGGGGTTATTGCATAGAGCAGGACACCTTCCATCAGGGTGTAGTGGTTTTGGAAAATGAATTGGGCAAATCAGTGTAATATTTTGATACCACAAGTCAGGAAGGGATTAGAGAATTCAGACTTAGAGACACAGAAACACATTTGGCATGTGTAGGTTGTATCTGCAGAAGAGCATCTTCCCTGATTACCAGATTGCTTTGCTCCTGTTAAAGTTAAGGGCAATACTTCTATGGACTGCGGTAGGAAAGGACAGTAACTTCTGTATGCAAATAATAACTTCTGTATGCAAATTAAAAAATCTAAATGCCTGCTTCTTAGATCTTTTGTGCCAGTAAATTGCCATGAAACAAAAACAAGTCTGCTGCCTGTAACTGTGGTGCCTACAGATTGCAGGCGAGTACATACATTAAATTCTGTTCTCTGAAATAATACACTTTGTGAGATTCATTTCATTCTGTAAGGGAAATGAAATTTGTTGTGAGCATGAATGCTTTGCTTTATGGAGCTAAATGGATTGAGTGTAGATATCTGCCTGGTGTACTCCTCAGGCATAATGGAGTCTTCTGACAATGTCAAAAAGAGGTAAGAGAAGAAAGGCAAACCACTTGCATTTTGTACCCCCGTGGATAAAGCAGGACACGATGAACCCATTTGATTCTCAAAATGAATGCAGACTTCAAGCATGCTGCTTGATGTGTTTTTTCTTTTTCTTTTTTTTTTAAAAGCCAGTAGGGTGGGTTTTCTTTCTGCATTTGGGAAATGTGTGTCACAGAGGTGTGATCCCACCAGATAACGTTGTCACTAGTGCTTATGTCAAACTGGACTCCTGCAGGTTGTCCCTGCAGGAGTCCTTCGGGCTTTGCTTGGTGGCTAATGAAGTGCCGAGTGAGCCAGTGAGTGCCCCTTTCGCAGCCAGGCTGACAGAATGTGACAAAAGGTACATTTGTGCAAAAGCATGTCTTCTGCATCCTGCGATCTCTGCAAGAGTTTAGGTAGGATTTGCTTAATAGTTCTATCTGGGGAAAAAACAAGTGCACCATGGCTTGAAGGTGGACACACTTGCCTCTCACTTGATATTTCAGTGGCCTCACTCAGAATATGAAGGTCATGGGTCTTTCTCCTTTTATTGCTGGAAAAGGTTTGAGTTTGAACCTGGTTTTACTTCGTATTTGTGGGTTGCAGACCCCAGGAGAGCACTTCCTTCCTTCTAGAGGATCTCACCTTTCTGAATCCTTGTTTTCTTTCCCATTCTTTGTGTACCGTGTCTATACAGACTTCAAATGCTTCAAATCCTCAGTGGTTTGCTGCTCAGGTTTTTATAGTCTTATATACCATAATCTTTTCAGTAGTTACACTGAAACCTCTCTGTTTCAAGTGTAACTAAGTGTAAATTACAACCCAGAAGCACATGAGTAGACCCTGTAACTAGAATGAGGCAATTTTTGATACACCACAAGCAGCAAAGTAGACTTGCACCAGTGGAATTCCTTGTAATAAAACTACCAATGATCATACTACAGATCTAAGTGGATCAGAGACCAAATTAGGTAGATGTTAAGGATCTTAACAGAGATGCTGAGGCTATGGTGAGCATGAAATAGGAATGATCTTCTAGAAACCCTGCCAGTTTGGGCTTTTTTTGTGGTGCGTTGTGTCCCATGTGGTGGAATACCTTGTCTACCTTGGAAGTGTAGCTGAAAGAAAAAAAGCCTGACCAAGTGTCACTGTTCAAACGTATACAGCCTCTCCTCTGGCCTGGGAAAAATAAATCAGCTCCTAAGGAAGGTGTGAATGGCTGAGCCTGAGCTTGTGCACCCTGCTAGGTTCTGCCACCTCGGAGGCGCATCCTGGAGGTCTGCTCTGCCTCCTGCTCTGCCAGAGGACAAAATTGCTGCAGGGTAGCCTTGCCCAAGGGATTTCTGTCTGTCAGACAGTACAAATGCATTTCCCCTCAGGACAATTTTTGAGAATTAATCAGCACAGTCATTAGAGGGGTTTTTACCCTTTCACATGTGGTTTTGCAGTCTTTTTTGCAGTCATTGTTTCAAATGAGCTCAGTCCTGAGTAATTTAGGATTTCTTCAGAGCATTTGTGTCCCAGTGGCCTGGCAGGCGTGCTGGCATTGGGAATGGTGCAATGAAGCTCTCTTTCCATGCCTCTGCCATTGTGTGTGCTCAAGTTGTGTCCTGAGGCCATGAACTCAGTCAAGACCCACCTCAAAATTAATGGTTTTTTTCCAAAAGTGATTATAATAAGGATGGATAAGACAAAGAGAAATGTGTCATTTCCACATTATAGATGACAAAAGGAGGTGAATACATCTCTTGTTATCGACTTGCTCTGCTGTTTTGGTGGAAATAATTCATACACTGATGGCATAGAAGGTGTTCGTATTGCTTCAGCTTGGTCTCCTTCCAGTGCAAGAAAAGGTGCAGCAGCAGAGACAGTCTGAAAGCAGTACAGTGAGGTTGTGCTGAATGAGATGGACCTCTCTTGGAGGAGTACGCTTCTTCATGGGAAGAGACCTAAAATGCCTTTCCCAACCCACACAGGAAGGTGAGGGCAGCTCTGTTGTCCTAACCCCCTTCTTCCTTTTCCTGCCAGCTGATGAGTTTCATTTGGCTCCATTTTCACACCAAAGTAAATTAAAGCTAAAGAAAACACAACAGCAGGGAAAAGTCTCGTCATCTCGCAGCACGGCTCCCCTGCCGAGAGATATTTTTGACAATTCTGTTTCTTTCTTTTCCTAATTAGAAATAATGATGTGTTTTTCGGATCAAGACAACCTCCTTTGCTGTGAAATACTCGACTAATTTTGACAGTGTAACTAAAAATAGGCGTGTGTTCACACGTGTGTATGCGTGCACATGCACTAGCAGGAATAGACGTGCGATGCTCTTTGCTTAATTATGAACATGCTTTCCTCTGGGGAAGGGGGAAGCGCCTTTGCCTCCAGTCAGTTGTTTTTCGAGTAGAGAGGGTGAGAAGGAGTTTGCTGAAGACCAGATGGGCTGAGATGAGGAATAGAAATATTTTCAGTCAAAGAGGGGCCAGATGATGTAATAAGCTACAGGAACAAAGTTCAGTTATTTTATGCTCTCATCCAGACCTCAGAGCAAAAATGCCTCTGTTGTTAATTTCAGATTCATCTGCTTTTGAAAGCTGGCACTGTCTTTAAATGCTATTATAATACACGCAGACCTAAACTGAGCAAATAGTGATTGAGCAATGATGGAAGAATATATTTGTCAGCGCTGGAAGCGTCCCGGTGGCGTTTGCACTGCAGATGATAGGCCAGATATGCATTTGATTATTCTGGAGGATGTACCTTGAATAACCTCAAAATTCGCATCTGCCTGACGCATCTGCCTGTCTGAAGTTGGCATTTGAGGGCTCAATAGCTGCTCACAAATACTTCTAGAGGTATGGCTAACTCTTATGCTGGTGACTGAATTCTCTCCTGGTCCACTCGCGTGCATAGCTTCTGCTGGTGAGGGCTTGTAAATGTGCTTGTTCCTACCTTGGGCTGTTGGGAACCTCTTAGTGCTTCCACGAACAGAGCAAGGAGTAGCAGGCACGATGCCCGCTCTGCAAGGGCAACTATTTTGGTCACATTGGTTAATATAATTGTACCCTTTGGGAGAATTGCTAATGAAATGCTGCTTGTCATCCTGAGTCGTAAACTTTTCAGGCAATGTTAAGTGTCAACAGACTGGGGTTGCATCCCACCAGGCAGAAGAGGCCCTTGTTGTGTAAGGCCAAGACAGAAGAGGAGCGGGGAGCGATGGGACCCTGCTTAGAAACTTGGTGCAATTTTTTATCTCCAGTGATGAAGAATGACTGTAAGAGTGAAAATTATGGTAACTGGAGCTGCTGGTGATATCTCTTTGCACTCAAGCTGATCCTGAGGGAGCCTGAGCAGGCTTCGCTTCTTTTAGTGCAGCGCACAGAGCTGGGATGTGGCTCTCTGAAGTGTTGTTGTGCCAGAGCTGGCTCAGAGGAGCACATGGTAGTGCTATTGTTGGAAAGGTGCTGTAGGAAGTGCAGAAGCTCTCGTGCTGGATCTAAGCACTGAGATTTTGCCAATCACTGATACATGCAGAGAAAGGTGGTAGTGTCTGACAGTCACCTGGTGGTTCTGCTGAGCTGGTGTAAGAGTAAGCAATGCTTCAAAGGATAATAGGGAAGACTGTGCTTGAAATGTGGGGTTCAGGGATAACTGCATACCTACAGAAGCATTCTTTCTGCCTCTACAGAGCTACTTTTCAGGACCCTATAAGCTTACGTTTCAGTCAGGGTAAATTCATGCTGTTTATTTCAGCATCAGTCAAACTGATATCAGTCATTTGTGCAGTGGTGTGCACTAGTCCTGGTTATCACAGAATCACAGAATCTCAGGAGTT
>NW_010162681.1:0-41026 GCF_000695765.1 Mesitornis unicolor | reverse complement strand
TATATATATATATAAATATCTGATTTCTATACTTAAATAGCGCATAGTGTAACAAAAGCATAAAAATACTGGGAAGAGACCATTCGCGATGCTTTTCACTGTTTCAAAAACTGTTCTACATTGAATTGTAAGCTGTCCTCGAGCATCATCCCATAGCATGTGGCTGCTTGAGTGCCACGTGCTCGGTCCATGGCCTTCCCATTGCTTGCTTTTGAGTGTAGCTTCAAAGCCGAATTTACTGCTGGCTGCTGTTCAGCATGCAGGCGTGTAGGATTTTGTTGACATAAGTGGATTTTCGTAGAAGAAAAAATACTGGCTGAGATCTTTAGGTACATCAAAATGAAGATGCTTTCAGCTATCATCTTAAACTATACAGGGCTTTGTGGCAACGTTAAACGTTTTTGTCACAAGTGGCGTTAATGTGGCTGATCCATGATCATATCCATGAATGCGGGGTGGACTGCAGGGCACCTTTTTGGCCCTGTTTCTGGTTGATATTCTGTGGCTTGGCTTTCCCCGTTCTCCTCGCAGAATGTGCATTGGTGGTAGTGGTGAGGACCTTGGGTTTAATAAAGTAGGTCCAGTGGTCTGGTTTAGGTGTGCTCAGTCTCACAGTTCTCATCTCTGAAACTTCAGTGTCTGTGTACAGCTGGGGCTTTCTGTATCTTTTTAAAGGAAAAAGCTGAAATAAAATTTAAAAAATGTTAAAGGCAATTAACATTTCCCAGCCAAACAAAAATACCATTAGTTATTGTTAGTACTGTGTACTCCAATTAAATTCTTAGAGTATGGCCCATGGCAAGTTATGGAATGGGTGTAATGGCTTTGTAATACCTGGGAACAACAATGTTGTCTTACCTGTCTGAAAAGCAAAAGAGGTCCTTGCTAAACCTGCCATTATCAGCAAATGCCTTAAAATGCATGTGAAAGTCTGAAAATCTTAGATGTTCATGTAAGTAATAATCTCATAATTTTAATATATGGTATTCTTAGAAGCGGACAATTAAAGCACACATTTCCATAGCAATACTTGGATTAGGCGTTGTCTGTAAGAATGGGGAAGCAGTGGCTGTATGGGTCCTAGGTGTGAGGGGTCTCTGGCTGACACCATGCCTGGAAATGAGGAGTCTGCTCAATCGTGCTGTGTCCCTTGCGGTGTCACCCTTCCCATTGAGTGCCAGACGTTGGGCCTCGGTGTGAGATGGCAAGCGTTCATGGCTGTAAGTCTGGCTACATAAGGTGAGCTATCTCCTCCTTTGGCTTTCCCATTTAGTACCAGTTAGGGGCCAGATTGTTCACTGGTGGCTTGAGCCAGTTCCCTCTTTGCGCACAGGAACAGCTCGGGCCCGACCCAGGTTCACGCTGCTCAGATTTGCAGCCTCATTGCATCTGGCCCAGCCCCAGCCTGACTCCTGGAGTGCTGCAGACGGATGAGTGAGATAATGAGGGACTTGGGAAAATGCTGAAATAAAGGTGGCATCTGTAGGCCAAGGTGCAAACATTACGATGGGATCGTTCATCTTTACTGTTTGCCAGTTTGTGACACATTATTTCAGTGGTTTCAGAAGATTTTCCTGACTGGGACCAGCATTAGACTGCAAAGCCCAGCACTTCCATAGCCAAAGACCAGTGCTTGGTTTGCGACCTGCCAATGGATCCAGTACAAAGATTTCAATTTTTACACTGGTGGGCTTTTTTGTGCATTTTCTTCCTGTTTCTCCAGTTCAATCCATGCAGCAGTCTATGAAGAAAATGGTGGGAGAGAACAAATGTTGGTATTTTTCCTCCATGTTTTCTCCCATGAAGCCGTGTTACAATCAAATTGCTTCCTTTGAACTTAAAGTAGCAAGTTTTTGTTTTCGTTGCAGTTTATATCCCCTTTCACAGAGGTTATCAAGTCTTTGTGACTGCATATTTTATGCAATACAATCACTATTCTGTATTAGGTCAGATTTGTTTGTGCTAAGGTTATTATACATTTTTATTAATAAATACTTTATTGCCCATCTGTATCTATTATTTATTTATATATGGTCTTCTCTATATACTTTGCATTATAGATGGTAACTCCTGAAAAGCTTAAAGATGAATTTTCATTTAAAGCAAATTTGTCTTTTTTTCTATTTGGACGAATACAGATTTTAAGATTAACATCATCAGTGATGTCATCCCTAATGCCTGTAGGGTTCTTTGAAGAGTCCTCTAACATGCTCATTTTACTATGAGAATAAAAACTCAGCTTTCTTCAGAAACACTGAGATCTTAAAATACAACATTAGTTTTGACTGAAGAAAATGCGGGATGTCACCTGGGCCTTTCAGCATTGAACCGTAAGGAGGTGAAGATCCCAGACTGGTTCCGGTGGGGGGCTGTGCAGGTCTCCATAAGTCAGAGCTTATTTCCAAACTGGGAGTTCAGTGATGAAATATTTTAGAAATCTGAGCCCATGTGCTTCAGCAGTTGGTTTTGGTGGGGTTTTTGTGGTTGTATTTTTTTTTTCCGTATACTTTGGCATTAGCAAGCACTTTCCTCTAAAATTACTTGGGATTCTTGCCACCAGCTGGAGCGTTTCCAGTTTGGTCAGAATGGCCTTAATTTGTTGTATGTTGAGCATATGTTTCTGTGTGCTTGATAGTTGAATGAGTTTTATTATTCCTTTTATGTGGGTGATGCTATAAGGGTAAGATTAAATGTGAGGTCAGTCATTTTACATATTCAGAGACTTTTCACCCCAAAATAGACAGTTGTGCCTTCTACTGCACCTCCACAGTCAAGAGAGTGGAGGGAGGAGTGATCCAAAATTAACAGTAGAAAATTTAAACACACTTGTAAAGTCAGCTTGTGTGCTAACATAACATACTGTTGGAATAAACATACCTGTAGTGTTCTTTGTAGTGGACTTCTTACCAACTGAAACACTTGTTACTGTAAGCATTTAAACAACTATAGAGATAATCCTCAGCCACTGTAACTGTCTCTGAAAGGCTTTGTTGATTTTGATGATTTACAACATCACTTCCACTTTCACAGTTTATTTATAAAAACTTTCTAGTTTTGATAGAAAGAAACTTTCTTGTAGGAAAATTGAAATCATCATAAAAAGTCGTCTTAATTATTACAAGGTAAATGTTTTTAATTTAACTTGTTACATTTGTTAATCATAAGAGTGTGAAATAATTAAAATTCCTATTCACTTGTGTAGGATTTATTTTAGCTAATGAAAAAGGTTGGATGTCAGATGTGAAAGGAAAACACATGCAGTTAAAAAGAATTATAAAGGGAAGACATCAATGACTGTGTCCTTCATCCTTCTGGACAAAAAGTGCACTGAAAGGAAAGCTTCTTCGGGGGGAAGACAGTGATAACCAACCTGGGGTGATATTAAAGCTGCTTTGAATATTCTTACTCGCTTTCTTCTGAAGCTGTGGATGTGTCTTATCCTCCATGTAGCCACAGTTAATGAAAAACCTATAGTCCTGTTCAGCACATCGGAGCATTTTTCACTGCTTTTAATTGACTTATCCAGCATCTGGTGTGACTTGCTGGACTTGGGTGGCTTTCCTCTAGTCCCTGCTCTTTGAGCATTTCTTGTTCTGCTGACATTTCACATTTGAGGTTTAATCTCTTGCAGCTTTATTAGGAAGAAATCAGCTTCTACAAGAGCTGAGCTGTGGAAATGACCATTTGGACCTTACCCTCACTCAGAAGAATGTTGCTGGTGCTTTGGCATGTGGGTCTCATCGCTGCCCCTGCACAGTCTGGTGCATGAGGGCAACCTCTTCTGCAAGAGGTGTTTCAGCCGCAGGGAGTGCAGACAGAACAGGCTGATGGTTTCACACTCATATTCTGTTTTTATTCCAAATGTTGTAGTGCCCCAAACAAATACTGCTTTGTCGCAGAGTCTCCTCCCTTTGACTCTTTGCTTTCTCTGACCGCATCAGCCCATTCCTTTACACTTTTTGCAGTCCCCAGCAGCTCTGCAGAGCCCACTCTCCTTTCTCACTGCTTCCTATCCTGGAGTCCTTTCCTCTGCCACATCCAGTTGGATACTGGTGTTTCTTTGCCCACTAGTAGGGCAGTTTTTGGGCATGTTGTACCATAACACATTTACTTGTTCCCTCTTGTCCAGCCAAGGGCCATCTCCTGCTCTCTGGGTTGTTTTCAGCTCAGCTGTTTGAATTCACTTGCACGGAAATAATTTTGTCTTCTTAAATCACTGGAGAAGAGGTAAAGTGACAAAAGCCCCAAACTGGAACCTGGATTAAAAACATGCTCCTTCTGTGGTGATTCCCCATTTTCAATTAAGCTTCTTTTCTCAACTTTTCTACGGTGAGTTTCAAGTCCATTTAATGTAATATACTGATTTATAGCACTCTGAGTTCTCAGTCCAAAGTTATACAGTAGTAAATCCAGTGCCTGCTGAATTGAGTTGCTTCACCACTGGCACTGTTATTCCTGTACCTGTAATCCCATCAGAAGAAATTTGTTAGGCTACTTTGACGCTGCATTTTTTAATATACATATGTACTGGCATTAATTTCATTAAGCTGCTCTAATTCTCTATAAATAATGTTGTGTGTTGCTTATTCCAGTACGTTGTGCAGGATCAGTGTCAGGCAGGCTCAGATTATCCTGTTTTCTCTGTTCATCATTTGACACAGCAGCTGCCTGGTCCACTCTCATTCTCTCTGCCAAGGATGTGCCATATGGCAGACAAGAAGTTATTGTGATTATTTTTATTGTAGTTACTGTAATTATACCTGTGGCAGCTGTGCCGGACACCACCCTGAATTTGGGCTGCACACCCACAGGCATCGCACCTTGCCCAGGCTTTGGCTGCACTGCAAATGGATGCTCTTTTTTGGGTGATTTAACACACCACAGGTCACTTGCAGGATGTACATATGAGTAGTAAAAAGGGACAATACGTCACAAAAATGTAGCGTTATTTACAAATGTCGACAGGTGATGTGATTCTATTTACGTATCTACAGGAAAAGTAATTAATCAAAACTCAGCAGTAAAGGAAGGGGTAATGGCTATCAAACTACCATTTGGTTCTTAATATTTTTAGTTGATAGTTTATTTGTCAGGAAAATATTACCATATATAATTTTTCTGAGTATGAACTACTAAGTAATAAAATGGCTTTTCAGGCTGATTGTATCCACTGGCCTTGTACTGAAGGGAAATTCATATGTCCTCAGCTGTTTATGGCTCTCTTTCTTATCTACTGAGACATTGCCAGATTTGCAAAATAAGAAAATCTATTTTAAGAAAGGAACAGAAATCCCCAGTGCTGTTTGGAGCCTATGGAAATGTCACACCCCTAATGCTCTACTATGCTGAGGTGTTCCTGATTCACTGGGACAATGTTTTCTACCTGTCGTCAGATGTCTGGTGACACTGGGAAGCAAAATGATGCAAAGCTGATGCTCTGGGTTGGTCTGCTGGAATAATGTAATTTCACATTCCTTTCTTATGGCAACTGCTCATGTTCAAAAAAGCCTTTCAGGCAGTTGGAGATTACCACAGTGAATAATTGGTGTTATTTGGGAATGAATCTTGAAATAGGAGTTAAGCAAAGCTACACTTCTAGCCTTTGCTGAGCTGGCAGAAATCTGTCAGCCCTGTGACTGTATCATGGGCTCAGAAAATACCTATGCACGTTGATCCTTCTGATTTCAGGGCTGGAGAATGCTTTATGTGTTCATAGACTCTTCCCTTTTGCATCCCGACACTGCTGGTTCTGAGTGCTGCAAGAGCTGCAGCGTGGCATGTTCTGAGCAATGGAAAGGTTGTGGTGAGCGTGGGCTGGTGGGTGGTGGCAAATCACCACTGCCATCCCCATCCCTGGGGATGGGAGGGCTGCGGTGCTGCGCCTCTGCTCCCTGTTCACCAAAGGCCATGGGTGTCACCATGGCAGGGAATGTGGAGGCAGAGGAATCGCTGAATTTGGGAGCTGTCACCTGCTGATCATCGAGTGATGTCTTGGGAGGAGCAGAGATCAGACATTTATTAAACTGCATGTTCAGGGTTTTCTCATGGCGTTTCTGTGGTGGTTGAGAGTCCTGCAGTGCTGAGTGGAGGAAGAAGGCCATTGAAGCTACAGAGAAGCTTGCTAATTAAAGACTGTGATAGGTATGTAATCTCAGCTTGCTCCAGGGAGAGGGAAATGTGCGCTTCTTACCTCTGTGTTTTGTAACTGCGGCTGAGAGCAAGGGAAGGGAGGAACTCAATCTCAGACAGCACACGAGAGAAAGCCAGTCTTTAATTGCCATGGTGTTGGGTAATGAAGGCTCATTGCTGGCATTTCTGTAAGATAAAAGAGGGAAGAGAGTCCTAGAGGAAGCAAAGCAAGGGAGAATGTTTATTTAGATTTATTTAGAGATTGATTTATTTGTTCCCATGGAGAAGCTCACCTCAGAATTCCCCTACAGGTTATAAAGCCGTGGGGCTGGGCCCTTGGTTCCCAGAGCTCCAGAAGTGATTAACTGGAATGATTAAGGATGAATAGTTTGGTTAAATTTAATCTATATGGACATTTGTCTGGCTTATTGTAATCTTTGTATCCTTTGCTTCAAGTTTTGCTGTTCAGCTCTGCTTAAATAAACATTAATCAAGCTGTCAATGTGAACTAAGTTTTAAGCAGAGTTCTGATTTATCAAACATCTGGGATACTCGGATGCCATTTTTGTGCTGGGCACTCTGAGGTGTGAGGATGAAATGCTGAGTGCTTAAATCACTCCCGGATGTCCTCTGGTAGAAGGCCCAACTCTAAAGTGTTGCAAAAAGCCAAAAAAGCCAAAAAACTTGTGATATCCATGTGACATCTTTCATATAAAAGACCAAATTTCTCTTCAAAATTTCCTAATGCCTCTAAAATTCAGATTCGTTTGCCGTCTTTTATGCTGTTGTGTTAATGATTTTCATCTATTCAGAAAGTCTGCCATCCTTTGGGTTCTGCTAATGGAGTGACTTGCCTTTTTCATTGGAGAGTGATTTAAAAGTGATGCTGCTATGATAACAGCAAAAGAAAAGGCAGTTACACAGAACCAGCAGAAAGGAAATGAGATGTGTCTCAGTGAAGTAACGTGTGTGTATGTTAAATACACTGAATTAATCCAGTGGTCTGTGCCCACCTCCCCTTGGCTCAGCATGGGCTCACAAGGATCTTTGCTGTCTGTTGGGAGGAGAATCACAGATGCACAGCCTGGTTTGGGTGGGAAGGGACCTCAAAGCCCCCTCAGTCCAACCCCCATGGGCAGGGACACTTCCACCAGCCCAGGCTGCTCCAAACCCTGTCCAACCTGACCCTGGGCACTGCCAGGGAGGGGGCACCCACAGCTTCTCTGGGCAATCTGGGCCAGGGCCTCACCACCATCTTGATGAAGGATTTCTTCCTAATATCCAGTCTAAATCTCCCCCCTTGCAAGTTTAAAGCCATCACCCCTTGTCCCGTCACTCCATGCCCTTGTAAACAGTCCCTCTCCAGCTAATACAGGTGTTCCTCACACCTGTGACAATCTGATTTCTCCTCAGAAGTGCTGGTTCCCCTCAGAACAGGATGAATGCCCCTGAATTTGTTTCTGGATCACAGGCTGAGGGTAAGCCACAAACCACGGGGTACTGCAGCAGTCCTTTCTGCAATAATATCTATGTAGCAGAAGTTAACTCACAGTAAACAAATCTGTATTTGAGTCTGTAAAAGAAGTCCTGGCTTTTCAGACTGCCCGAGAGCACCCAGCACCGAGCTGGTCACCCGTCTGTTTCCCCAGCTCCGTTTCATGCCCTGTCCTCCTCTTTCAGCGCCAGGAACATCCTTTACAGATCCGCCGAGTGTTTAATTATTGCTAGCAGCCGCCAGTGTTAAATAACATTAGAAACCATGTGAGTCTGGGAGAGTAAAGTAATTCTTTTTTTGGATCTGACCCAAAATATTCTACTTGGTGCCTTGTGATATACATAAGGAGGATGTCAGGAAGTTGGAGCAAAATCGCTTGTGACAGATACACATGCACAGCCTTAGTGTGTTTAAAGTTATGGAGGGCGCTTAAACAGTCTTGAATTGCTGCTTTTAGCTGTCCTGTAGTGGAAACAAAATGAATCATTAATATTTAACATTGAGCCTTATTTTTCTTTGACTGTTGAAATGAAAAAAATTATTTATTTTTTTAATTGCCAGCTGGGCAATATTGGTCAATGCATTTGTAACAAAGAAAAAAATATCTGCAGTTTTTCAGTTTTGTGATCTGTTGCTGGGGTGGAAGGAGAAACCAAAGATGGGCACTTTGGATGAACTCGCAATTATTCTGTATTGGAGGAGCCCCTGAATGAAGCTGCTGAGCAGAGGCAGTGATGCAGAGATGCATTGCCTCAGGCAGTGCCTGATGTGCAGTTGGTGTTTTACATCAGTGAGTAAAAATGGACTGTGCAGGGCTGATACAATAGTCAGTAATTTCCTTTAGAAGTCTGGAGCGTACTGTGTGTGGCAAGCCGAAAATCTCTGCTGTACGTTTTGGGGTGACTTCTTGTTCTGTGGGTTGTACTTTGCATCTCACTCCTGTAACAGCTCGCCTTGGGTAGCCCTGGAAGGGCGACAGAGAGACCTGGAAAGGGGGTGGTTAGACCCACGTGCCACTTGGGAGGAAAGCTGAGGACATGCAACACTTCTGAGATCAGATTTCTGATGGTGGCTGTTGGTCATGACATACATTTTTAATAAAATATAAATAGCTGACAAGCAGATTGCATTGCCAGTTGGCCTTGTATTTCTCGCGTTGAAGCATCCTTGTCTGCTGCAACAAGTAAAAGGTAGTTAGGTTATTGTGGTGTAATTTTCCCAGTCTATCTGTATGTGAATAAGAAGATGCTCAGTAGCTTGGAAGTAGACAGGAAAAAGCCATGGCAGTTTTCAGGAATACTTTGTGTAATACATTGCAATGCTCCTAAGCTGTATCTTGCCTTAAATGTAGCTGCTATACCACAAAATGTTTTGTAGAGTGTAAGTGGGGGTAGAAGGGTGAACCTGGGCAGGGGTGGCCAAATCCTGACTGCCCCGGCCATGGACTGCCTCTGCCCACACCAGTTAAAGTCTGACCTGAAATATGGCATGGGGCAGCCAACCTTTCCTTGTGTTTTGTGAAATATAGATAGATCTCCTTTTTTGATGTGAGAGTTATCTTCAGGTATCACCAGGGGCTAAAACCTGCCAAAGAAAACTAAAGATTTTACAGTTTAAAGGTTCAGGCTGTTCTTTAAAAAGGGCTCACGTAATTCCCATTACTGTCACTTGGAGTTAAGTATAGAGGATGCCCAGGAAAGAAATTCTAGAACTTAAGAAAAATAACATTTTTAATACGAAAATTAATATAGTTATCGATGTCTTTTCATTCTTAAGCAACAAATATTGGACATATTAAATTACAAAAGTATTTTTTTCTTTCCAATGTTTCTCTAGTTAGTGTGAATTCCTTTATTTATATTTAAAAATGTAAACATAAATACCTAACATGCAAGTATAAAACACACACATTTATAAATATAAACACAGACATAAAATATGTAAACATCCAAACTGTACATAAATGTATAAACTATAAAGTCTCCATGTGGCAAGTGATTCCTCATTGCCATTTCACCAAACCCCCAGCCCCATCTCCAGCCCCTGTAGGGTTTTGGAGGGAAGGGGCAGTGGCGGCACTGGCTGGAACTGGTTTGGACCGGCCGTGGGCGGCGCCACCTGCCCTGACGGGGGTGTTAAGCCCTCACTGCCTGGTGCTGGGTTAATATGCCAGACCATGGAGCTGGAGATCGCCTCAGTTTTCTTCTGTTTTTCTGCAAAGTAAGTTACTCACCTTCATTGCTGAAGAGAACAACTCAAAGGGATGGTCCATAAGGACTCAAATGTCAGACTCGAATGAAAAAGAAGGCAAAATCTGTTACTTCTATCAACATTTTCAAATCAGTTTGTTGTGTCATGCTGGGGCTTTTGTCAGTTCTTTTTTCAGGTCTTAAAGTTTATTTTGTATAAGCCAGCTAGTCTGACTATTCAGAACTCCTCCTGGTAACATGAGGTGAGCTCTCTGTGAAAGAAAATTTTTTTACTTGAGATTTTATTGAAATGCAGGTTGTAGTGAGATTGAATTCAGGCTTTTCTTTACTCGGTTGGTCCTGGAGATCTTTGAGGGTCTTGTGTGCCCTGGCTCGCTGGGTAGTGGGGATCTCTCTTACTTTCTTAAAATAGGTTTTCTTATGTTGCAGTGGCTCAGTAGGTAAGAAAGAGCCATAAACAGCTGAGAAAGTATGAACTTCCCCACAGTGGATTTGCTGGTAAATGTGGTCATTTGGAATTTTTCCAGCCCGCTGTTGGCAGTGCACAAGTAATTTCGGCTAAAGAACTCAGCCAGGGACCAAAACAGCGTGTTTCCAACTGCCTCATGCCATACAAAATATGAGATAAATACGTATCAAATTAATCAGCGATATGATTCCAATAGCAAGAGTGGAATTTGGTCATGGGTGAACCCAGCAGCCTGCTCCCATCAGTATTTCCCTGCTGTCAAGTAAAGGCAAAGGCTTAGGGATCAAACCCCATTTTTATAATTGAGCAGTTCTCCAGAGTCAGTGAGCAGTGGCCCTGAAGGGGCTGCACCCATGGGCGAAGGACGGCGTGAGCCGAGGGGGAAGAAACCATCTGTGCATGCCGGGAGCTGGCTTTTCAGGGAGCCTCAGCTGCTGTGTGTCGCCTGCTGCAGAGCCAAAGAACAGTGCACGTCTCCAGATGCCTTGGCCATGAGATTGGGTTTCCTCTCCTAATCTGATTTAAGCTATTCAGGTGTGTTTTGCTTCAATAAATAACTTCTTAATATAAAAGGATTGCTGTCTTGTCATTGTGCCAGAGATGAAAAGGGCCAGAAGGTGATTATATAAAGGGGAAAGAAAACCCAAATGAACAAAAAGGGAAAAAAAATAATAAGGGTGCTTGTGTGATTGCAAAGCTAGGTAACGTATTCTGTTAAAGATTAATTTACTTACATTTACTCCTGAGTGATGGCAGTAGGGGCATTGGTGTTCCTAGGGGAGAAAATAATGGAATCAAAATCTAATGGGCAAAACTGGAAGAATAAAACTGTCCTTGGTTTGCTTCCCACACAGATACCCACAGGGCTTATGGAATGTGTGAATATGATGCCCTGAACGTGTCTGCTTGTGTGTCTGTATTTTTCTTCTAAATTACCATTATATTTTGAGGAGAAAAGGAGCATCTGGTGCATCAGGACAGTGCTATGTGGAGCTTTGGAGCTGTAGGCTGTGGGTTATGTCCTGCTCTGTGGGAGGCCCCAGACTGTCCCTCCCTTGGTTGGGAACGTGGAGTTGAGACCTGTGTTGGCATCTTGATACCAGACAGGGCTGATGAGATGGCCTGGTTATAAAAACTCAAATTCCAGAGCTTCTGACTGGGAAGCCACAAGGGGCTCAGAAGTAGCATCTTCAAAAGAAAGCACAGTTTATTCATTGCTTTTCTGGGCACCAGTATGTGAAATTTAATGTTTTCATTTAAGGATTTCATGCACCTAAAGTGTGGTTGCTGTATAACTCCAATTCAGGCTAATTACACTCATTTTTGGAGTGCACAAGAAAAGCAGATTTTATTCAACATATTTTTCTTAGACTTCTTATCTCTACACTTTTGAAACCTAAGCTGTAAGTTTTAACTGCACACATAAGCGGTTTTGTAATGTTTCATTAGCACATAGGAGGGCTTGGTGGCAGAGATGCCGCAGCACTGTTAAACTCAGAGTGATGCATTGCCCGTGTCAGTGTGAACATCTGTACAGTGGGGAAATGTGTGTGCGTTGGAAATGAGAGCTAATGAAGTGAAATGACCGAGATGAAACAGGAGCGGAGCCACCAAAAAGCCCCATCTGAATTCGCAGTGATGGATGCGTCCCCGTGGGTCCATGTGGCAAACACGTGGTTGGTGCTCACTGCTGCTTTGCTGCGGCTTGGACAGCGCTGGAGAGCTGCTGCCCTGACACCAACTCGTGAGTGATGAGAGCCAGTGAGCTGGACAGAGCAGTGGGGCGTGTTTTGTGCTTTCTAGCAAAAAAGAAGGAAAGAAAAAAAAAAAAAGGGAGTAACTATCTAGTAATGGCTTGAGGTCGGTATTTTCCCCTTTCCTTCACTTCAGTGAGATTTGGTAAGTTACAGAGTACAGCCGATTCCACTTTGAAGGTTTTTCAGTTAAGTTACTTAACACAGAATAAGCCCTGAGAGCATCGTGGGGTGAAGACGAAGAGAAATGTAGCATGATAATATGCCAATATAAAATAACTAAAATACTAATACTAAAGTGATTTGGGATTCTTTTAACATTATATGTCTTTTTCTTTCTGTTCACCTCTATGTAAAATAAAGGAAAGCTGAATGGATGTAGACTGAAAAGGCCAACCAGATCTCCATCCCCTGCCCCTACTCAGTGCCAGGGGAGCAGAGGGTGCTGCAAGGATCGCTGACCACAGATCTGCAGAGCAGCAACGTGTTTGGTGGTGTTAATTCTTGGATTTCCAAGTTGAGCATGAAAGGAAAAATCCCGGCTTACGTATTCTTACTGCTGCTCAGAGGGTAGACTGAAACCTGAGAACTCCTAGAGATTTGGGCTAGGGCTTTTCTTTTTCCCTTTAATGTGGAGTGAATCATTAGTAGGTATAATCTCTTCCATCTCCATTTTTTGCAGTAATTTTCTTACACATTAGACTTGTGCTCAACTATTAATTTTTGGAGAAAGCTTTTATTCTTTCCCTTTCTGATTTCCCACATGACCACTGAAGATAAATGCGATTTTCATTTTCCCCCTTTCTTGAGTCCCTTTCGCTCTTTCTTAGATATTTTACATAAATGATTCCCAATTCTCTTATTTCCAATTTTTGCTGCTGCTGTCTTCATCTTTTTGTGAGTTGATGGGAAGCGAAATAGAAGCAAGCGAGGTCCTGACTCTGCTCACTCATTTCCTGGCATAAAGACGCTTACCTGTGTACGCAGACCTGGGCTGCGGTATTTGCTGCAGGAAGTCCATTTCTTCCTCCAATGAGCAAAGACACTGGAGGAGTTAGTCCCTGTCTCCATAATGTGTTGCTTTAGGTACAACAGGAAAAGTTGCCTTTCCTTGCTCAAAGCAAATAATTTATTTAATGTCATTTATCTCTCTGCTCTCCAGGCACTGATCTGTCCTTATTACCCTTGTGTTATTTTCATATGCGTGGTGGGCAGTTGGCCCATTGCCATTTTTGCTTTCTTTTCTTTTTTTTTTTTCTTTTCTTTGGTGCACTTCAGCTTTGTTTTGTAAGGCTTTCTGTCTTATTTTTTATAGTCTTACACATTTGGGAAATATTTTCTTCTTTTTCTGCTTGGATTTAGTATTCTAATCAGGTGCTTTTGTCAGGTGCTTTGTATGTACTTGTTCATCAAAAAAAGAAATGATTCCTGATTATTCCTGATAATTCCTGATTAAGCACATAAATGTTTGATTTACCTTCTTTTGTCTTGTCCATGCAGTGCCATGAAGGAACCTCCTCGGTGTACTTTTATAACCTATTTAAACAAACATGTTAAAATTTAATTTTCTCTCCTTACTGTAGCACAAACCTCTGGGGGTTTTGTGATTTTGGGGTTGGGTTTTTTGGGGTTTTTTTAGTTGTAATCTTTGAGGACCCACATCATCACATGTTCATTATTAGATGTTTTCAGCTGAAGGCCATTCCTCCTCTGAATGCCTCACAGGATATTTGCAGCACTGGGCTCTGGTGACTTCATCCTGTAGTGTCTTTTGTGCTCTCCTTATGAGCAAACCTCAATACCTGAATAAAATTCTGTTGATTGCAGAAGACCTTGTATATGTCGCATAAAGAAGGTAATGGATTGCAGCTCACCTCACTGATAGGAAAATATGAGTGGTGAAATCACAAGGGAAGAGCCAAGCAGGACATGAAGTAAGGGCAAATAAACCCATGCCATATACTGTGTATGTATATGTATGTGTTTGTGTGAATATGTATATTTATATAGCCATGCTTGGGATGGGGCTGGTGCTGTTCACTGCAGGATGTGGCTGTAGGGAAGCGAGAGGCTGTGGGTGGCCACATCCCTGGGGAAAAATGTGTGGGGAGAGATGTCCAGATCTCCAAAATCCAGAGTGTTTTACAGCAGGCTCTGGGGAAAGCTTTGTGTCTCTGCTCGCAAAAATGGTGCAAGTAAATCACTTCCTACCCTGACCTCTTACAGTCTTACCCTTTCCTGCCCTGTTATTTTTCTGAGAGGCTTTGATGACAGCGCGTGTTTGCTGTGCTGCGTGGCAGTGAGTTTGCCATAAGCAGTTAATGGCAGTGAGAAGTGGAAGCTGGGGTGGGTATACTGGCATTTACGTCTCTTTTATTATGAACATATGATGTTTGTAGTAATACTGTGTAAGATCATGCGTCCCTGGTAGACGTTCCTATACCCCAATAATGTGAGTCCCCTGCAGGAGTTCCTTAACCAAGCATTGTGCCTGTGGTATTGCTTGGTCTTGGTGACGTTTTTCCCTCAGATTTGACTGAATGCTTTTTAAAATCCATTTATCCCTTTGGCATGTATGCAGTTCTGTTGCAAGAAGCTAAAGAAAAATTAACTAATCTAGAGTATTTTCCATGATGCCCTCATGCACAGGATAAAATGAGTGTTATCTCTGTGTAGTTTTTGAACACTTGAAATCAGCCCTACTGAGAAACACATCTTCAAATGAGATACTAAGTTGCAGAAACTATACAACACTTTGACTAATATTTATTATGAAAGATGTGACCATCTTTAACCATTCAAATTTGTAATTAGCCAGATATTCAGCTTTCTTACAGTTCTCAGAGCAGTGCATCCAAATATTTTTTCTAACATATCCAAAGTTTGTGCTTTAAATGTAATTAAATGTCTTGCAGGGATATCTACTGCGTATTGCAGCAAGCATCCTTTGACTGTAAATACTGTGCCAGTGAACTAACATGGAAATCCTTTTTTTAAAATTCCTTTTAGGAGAGGTGCCACAATATAATTAGAATGTTATAAAGTACAATTGCATTTACACTTGCTAAAATTGTTTTCCTAAGTGAAATTAAAGCTATTTTAAGCCTTATCTTTACAGTGCACATAAATTTGCCTCTCACATTGGCAGAGATCCCTGATTTTCGTCAGGGCGGAGGCCTGATTGCAGGATGCTGCAGTGTAGAAATATCCTGAATTTGCCAGCAAATATAGAGCTGTGCTGCACCTCACTGCATGTCCAGGGGGAGTCTCTGACATTATTTAAGTGCGCATACGTGCACTTTTCCAAGTTTTTAGCAGCTTGGTAGTGTCTGAATAGACACCGAGGGATGTATTTCCAAACTGGGCTTTAACCTCTCTCTATAAAGAACCACATTTGTTTCTACCAAAAGACATTTTTACATGCAAGTTGGGTAATCAAGAATTTAATCATCCTTTCTCAAGTGAAAATAATGTTGCACAGAAAAAGAAGCGAAGTGTAGTGGTGTCATTCTAGAGAACTGTTTGCAGTCTTGAGACTCTGAAATGACTTGTTTGCCTTAAAAATAACGGGATGGTAAATCTCTTGAAAATAGGCTTTGCCAGGTATCCTGGAGAGAAGCAGCCAAGCCAGAGCACGTCACCGAGCTGCAGAAATGCCTATGTTTATTCACTACCACTTGATAGATTTGTCCCTGGTAATCCATTTCTGTGGAAATGATGTACTGTTTTTAAGCTCTCAAAATTATAGTTTAATTACTTCATTTGCTGGAAATAGCACTGATACAAAGTCCCTGTTTTCTGATCATTTTAATGAAAGACACTCACAGATTTGGGGTGAATGGGAGTGATCTCAGCACTTGGACAATGGGTTTATCTCTTTACTGGGGCCTTGTAAGGCAGGATTAACCAGCTAGATATGGAGGAGACAGGGATTTGGGATAACTCATCTCTCATTGCTTCCAAGCAACGGCGTGTTGGACTACCAAAGATGCTGAAAGTTCCGCCTAAAAAGGGGTTGCATTGTTTTGTTTGTAGGATTGTACATAAAACTTACGCTGACCTGATACTCATAAAAGATCAGTCTAAATAAAAGCAACTTCATCTTAGTTATTTCAGAAATATGTCCCGTGGATAAAGCCAGCCGTACTGACCCATGCATGGAAAGGTTCCCTCTCCTTAAATGTGTCACTGCATTCACCCAACCAGTGGTCATATGCTTAGCTGCCCTTAAGGACAGTGAGTCTTGCATTTAAGGAAACCTTTAGTCCTTTTTGTCACCATGCTGCTAACATTGGACACCTGCTGAAAAACCAGAATATGTGCTATTACGGGAAAGTGTGCTCTGGGGGATTTTCCTATTGAAAAGAGGCTACAGGAGTCAGCTGAGGGAGCCGTAAAGCTGATTTATGGTGTAGTGGGTGACAAAATACAGCCCAGAATTATGCATAGATCATTCATGTTGCATTCATTTTTTTCAAAACTGCCTTCTCTGACTTCAGAAGGTGATGGATATTGCCAGGTGCTTACATAATTCAGACTGTATGAAAATCAGTTTGATATCGTGCTCTGACATTTGAAACCACTTTGCTGTTACAAGTGCTTATGGCTACTTTAACTTTGATGCTTGCACATAAGTCAGCACAAGAAGGTGTATTATTATTTGCCTTAATTAAGAATGGTTTAAAGTTTTGTGGCTTGCTAAATTTCAGTTTTGTTTTTTTTATAAGCACTTCTATTGCATGAGAAATTCTATGGGAAGCATGGCATAGGCAAGGTGTGTACCAGCTGGAAAATAAGTACATTTTCTATGATTCCTGCTTCGATGAATTACACAGGGGGAGCTACAGAAGGTGCCATCCCCAATTCCTTCCCATGGGACTGAAGCTCCTGCTGATTGGGAATGTGAGGGGCTGCCTGAACTGGCTTCCAGCCTGTGTGTCTTTTTAGGGATGTATAGCACTTGCTTACATTTGCTTGAAATAAACTCAGGCTGGTATGATTCATATGAGATATTTATATTTAGATTACTTACCATGATTCTGATTTTTCCAGGGCAAACCTAGTAGGGCCTTAAATTAGTTTTTTGGAAGATAATCTCAGGAACATCCAGTTTGAAGGTTGTGGTAAAAATAATTAAAACTTCCATTTGAAATTATAGAAAATGATCACTGTTTTAAGACTTGTGGTTTTTTTTAATGTGACAAGGAAAGCTGTTCATCTGAAAAGTGGGGTTGGTTCTGCTGAGCTGTGGTATTGATGGCTTTCAGATAAATTCTGTTTTGTATGTGTGACATGATTGGTTTCCACACTAATTGGGTAGAAATTTCAAGTAAAGTTTCTAGTAATGGAAGTTGGCAGTTTCTGATTTTAAGGGATAAACAAGGTACTCTTCCCCAGGTTGGAGTCCTCTCTTGGGAGCTCTTATAGATGCATCTGGTTTTTCATCTTTGATATTAAGTGATACATTAAACAAATCCTATCTCTTATATACAGAATGATGCTTGCTGGTGTTTCATTCTGTATTTATTGTTTCTGTGGTTATCAGGTTGTAATGCTTTGGTGCAATTCTTCACATTTCCCCCAATTTTTTTAATGTTCCTGCCAGAAATGAAGTGTGATATATCCATCTTGAGAATGGCTTTCCAATAGTTTGGATTTGATTTACTAGGAAACCCAAAGCTAGCAGTGTCAGGCAGGTGTTTTAAAAATCCATTACATTTAATTATATACCGTTTTCTGTCTCCTGTTGGAAAGTCACAATACCTAAAATAAAGCATTCATCCTGTTGATGCTTACAGGAAATAACGTCCTGTTCCTCTAATAGCATTGGCTGTCTTTGATACAAAATTTCTTTCCTACAAGAGCAGTGAAGTAATGAAAAATGGGTTTGATACTTTCTAATTCCATATTCACCTTGGTAATTGCTGTAGTGCACTGCTAAGTGTGAACCCGTGGTGCCAGAAGGAGGTTGTGTCCAAAGAGGTGTTTTTGCAGTGTAAACCATTTTGTAGGTGCATTGGAAGTCTTGGTGCTCTGATCAGAAACGTGCAGGCAGAGCTGCTCCCACTGCGTCCTGGTTGCGAAGGGCACGGCATCACGGGGAAATTGCTACCCTGCTCACAGTCTGGCTCAATTGTTATTTTAAAGGCTGGAAATCAAGGTTAGACATTTAAAAGCGAACAATTTATTCTGGAGGAAAAATGGTTTTAAGTTGGTGAAGAATTTGGCCCTTTGGGACAGGTTTTCTAACAAAATGCATGCTTTTTGTGAGAAACAGTGGTGTGTTTTCAGACTCTACATGTCCCAGGGTATGATATGTACTGAAGAAGAGGAAAGATTTACTTATGATGCCATTGGAATTATGTTCTCCAAATACACACTTATGATATCCAGAGGATGGATTCTACCTAAATAAGAGTGGCCTTAAGTTCAGCTCTATCCAAAGTTTTTTTTAAGTGGAAATCAATGAAGTACTCGTGCTAGCCAGGTGCAGGCTGAACTGGGTAAGAGGGATTAAAATTATATATTAGGGAGGCAATATTGATAAGTCTTAGACCATATTCAGACATATTTATAGCTAAGAATATCTAGAAATCAGGCTTTATGTTTAAATCAAGCTGATACTTGCAGAAAGAGGTTCTCATTAATTTATTCCACCATAGCAACTTTAGTGGACAAATGTTATTAGACTGTTTTTTTGTTTTATCCTTTTCCTCATTAAAATATAATGAAAGGCTAAATGCAAAAGAGAACTGCGTTTGTGTTAGATTGAAACTGGTGTTTACTCATCTAAGGCTGAATTCCCAATGCTACATCTGTTCCTCTCTGGTTTGTGGACAGGGCAGTATCAATGTGCATTGTTAGGCAGGCTGAATAATTTCCAGGATATCCACACCCTTTTAATTCTTTGTAAGTTGGCTGGAAGAAGCATTTGATTGATTTTTTTTTTTTATTATTATTATTGTTATTACTATTTATTTCCACCCGCCAGGCTTGTTTCAGGCTAAATTTTTTTTGTTCTTCATTTTTTTTTTCTTTAAAGTTTCAGGTTTTAATAACCATCAGAGCAGCTTTGAGGACCAATTAAAAATAGCTTACTTATTGTTCTTAAACACTGTTGTAGTGGTAATGAACGTTCTGGCACTTCAGGTATCCGGTGCAGAATATGGAAATTTGGCAGTGAGTAATACTGAAATAATTCCTCTTGTCGTGTTTACCAAAAAGAAGTAATGACCATGTAAGGTACGGCTCTTTTATGTACTCGGTAGACATTATTATGTGTTCACCTTTTTCAGATTTTCAGAGCACTCCTGTCTCATGGAGAGCCCAGACCAATTTGATAATACTGTACAATTAACGACTGGGTCACATCGAAGTCATAAAAATGGGTAAAATTAAGGTTGAAAAGGCAGCCTATTTGGTGCACTTCTTAACTTTGAAGTGCTTGATTTTTCAGCTTCTTTTGAAATAGATTTTGAGTGGGACCTTGTAGCAGTACAATCTGCCACACACAATGGGGAAATAAGACAAGCTAAGAGCTATAAGGTTGGTTTTCAAAGGCTTTCAAATATTATTGTTACTGGACCTATAAATATTGTTTAAAAGCCTCTATGAAAGCAGTTTATCCCTAAGGGTGCTGTACAAAGCAACAACATTCTGTAGTAGAAAGCAGACAGCCTTAATACAAGGCTTTTAAATATTGTTACTGTATTCTAAAAATACTGAACAAAACCATTTGTGACATATGCGCTTTTCCCCTCTGAGATGTTTTCTTGTCCTGGATCATGTCTAACCGTGGACGCGGGTGACTGGTACTGGATAGCTGTATGCCATACTGCTGCCAAGTGACAAGATTAAATCATGCAAGACAACACGTGGACAGGCCCCACGCTTTAGTGAGTAGCTTAGTCTGGGAGATTTGTTATTTTTCTCTCAATTCTATCTGTATTTTCAGTGTCAGAGTTGTCCAGGCTGTGTTTCTGGCTGCTCGAGACACCTTCTCGTTCCCCAAAAGAGTGTGGGTGCTCATCTCGGGTATAGCCAAGTATGTTGTGTTGCTCTGGGGAAGTCACATTCAAGGCAGAGCCTACTTCGGCATCCTGCTCTGAGGAGAGATTTGGTTGCCTGGAGATTACAGAGGGTCGGACGCTGGAGTTGCAGTGCCAGAGGAAATTTGGGGGAGTTCTTCTTTTTTATCTTTTGTTTGGACAAAGACTGCAGAGTTTCTTACAGAATCACCAAGAAGTAGTCAGTTGAGGCATTTCATTGTGATGTAATGCAGATGCTTAAGTTAGTGTCTGGTGGAGGATGTAGAACATTTACATGAAGCGATATTTTGATATTTTGCTCTCGAAAGGTTAAAATGGGTCATCTTGAGTTTGTCAAAACACTTTTACACCTCCCATTTGGAAAACAAAGCTCTTGTAGGAAGATGTTTGTATGGCAAGTTTAATTTTTGGCAAGAAGTTATTCTCGGTGGAGAAAATATTCGGTTGAAAGGTTTTTAGTCAGTTCTACTTGTTCCTTTAAGTCCAACTTTTGGCTTTCTGTTCATGCTTCAGCCAGTCCTTTTCAATCCTTGCTCATTACTTTTTCGACTCAGGAGCATGGCGTATTTCTCCCCTCTTTCTTTAACATCTAAAATTTGAGAAATGCTCTGTCCCGTCAGCTGCCATGTAGAGAAGATGAGAACAAGTATTGGGGAGAGGGGAATGCATTGGGTACTGTGCCTGGGGATGGCCACATTCACTGTGAGTGCTCTGGGGGTATCTGTGACAGGGGACAGGGTAGAGTAGGGAGAAATCGCGAGCTCAGGGTGGCCCTTATGCAAAGGAGATTTTCTTTTATTTCTTGAGCTTCATCATCTTTTATATCTGCTTACAAGCTTGAGTGGAGAGGACGTAAGTTGCTGTTTGGTGCTTCTTTGACTTGGTGCTGGTACTAATATTAAACTGTGATGAAGAGTATATAGAGAATTTCTGAAAATTAATTACTGGAGAACTTTTCATAAGATGCAGAATGACTAATTTTCTCCCCTTTCTCAGTCATTTAGTTTCATCCTAAATTGTGTTATTGGCAAATTTGTGTATGACAGGGTTTTTTAATTTTTCTATTTCTAGAAAATAGAAAAGAAAATCAATAACATTTCTCTTTCAGTCTTAAATGTCTGTTATAATAACTTCTCCCCATTGTGGTCTACAGTAAGGGGCAGGATATCAGAACTGTCCTGCTGTACAGATAAATTTGATTTTATGAGATTATCAACCTTTCATAAAAAGAGTACCGTTGTGTCAGCTGATTGACAGCAGAAGGATCTCACTTTGGAGGCACAACTTAGCCCTTCTTTTTTTCATTTTTAAGTTATTTTCATTTTGCTTCGTGCATTTAAAGTTGCCTGCTTAGACTGAATGTATGTTAAGTGTAGAAAGCATAAATTAAGAGGTACACAGCTCTTGGCACAAGCAGTGCTGTGATGACTTCATTCAAAGCAGGTGCTGACCTACTTGCTTTAAATTGAGTCCTCTTTAACCACAGTTAATTACAATTTATTCCTTTTTTAAAAAGAATGAACCTACTGCATGAAAAACTGTTGATTTTCATTCTAATGTCTGAACAGAAAGAAGGAAAACATTGAAGAAATGGACTGAATTACCTTACGCTGTAGCACTTGGTAGCATACAAAGTAGAGAGTGCTCAATTTCAAATGCTTTTAAGACTTCCCCACTCATTTTAAACAAATGTTGCTCTTGGTTATGTCAGATGAAATCTATTGAAATAAATGGAGCTGTTACAGATTTACACAAGCGCAGCTGTGGGCAGGATCCAGCTGGTGATCACCCATAGCTCAGGTATCGCGAGGTGCACAAATACGAGTGTCTGTAAGGGCCTGTGTCAGCTCTGAAATGTCAGTGAAGACTCACCTTTCCTGTTCCCATCTTGAAATGGAGGGGTTTGTCTTGCTTAATAGGCTTTAAAGCCACTTGAAAAGGTTATATGGCAATTAATTAAAATGCAAGCAAACAGTGAACAGCAGCCTGAATCTGTCAGAAGGGTTTACTGCATTTTTATTGTTGCGGCATTTTGAAGTGAAGTTGAAGAGATTGTTTGCAGGCATTCAAATAAAGGGAGTTAGAAAAGTACAAAATGAACAATAAGCAGTATGTAGCAGTGTTGGTACAGCCTTTGAATAGTCTCTGTTGCTCCTTTCTAATAAAACTTTTTTCTTCAGAAATGTAATCTGTCTACTGGTAGGGTTATATCAGTAGAAACTGGAGACTTCCTTTGAGTTGGTTTTTGTTTTTTTTAAAGATTTTCTATTTTTCCAATTTTTACTGTTTGTGAAATCCAACCTGAATGAGTTTGGCTAATGGCTGTAGTCCAGATCTCTAAATTGCTTGGCAAAGGGAGTGATTTGAGAAAATCCTTTTTTCTTTTTTTTTTTTTTTTAATACTTGTGTAAAAATTTGATAAAGAGAAAGAACCCGCAACAGATGTCAAAATATGTCAAGGCGAGGACAGTGGGAGTAGCGCTTGGAATACTCTGAACCGCCTGGGCTTTGGCACGTGGGCACCAAATGAATGAAACCACCGTAAGGAAACGCAGGGCTGGGATCCCTGCTTTACAACGTCATTTTACTCTTTGGGAATGTATAATTTGTTTTGTGTAGACTTTTATTCAAGATTCAAAAACTGTTTCCAGATGATAATATACTGGGTTTTAATGAAACATGTTTTAGCATAGGTTTATGTGTATGTAAAATATACGTCTATTAAAGCAGCAGAGTAAATTCTCCTGTGGTGGAAACTGATACATCATCTTCAGTTTAGGCATTTTTTCTATTTCACAGAAGAGAGGAAACTCTTGTTATGACCAAGAGTTTTAACTAAGGCTGTCTAATCCATGCAGAATGAGGTGTTTGCTATAATATTTTGAGTAAAGAAGTTCTTAGTCTGCCATGGTAGGGTTTTGTCCTTGGGTCGTGCTGAGGAAGCAGACGTTTGCAATAAGCAGTATGGAATATAAAAATCTCCTTCTCTGAGGGATTGTTGCATTCATCAGGGTTTTCCTGAGTCCTGCTTCCACATTAGGAGGAATTCAGCAAAAGTAGGTTTTCATTTATAACACGAAGTTTGCTTAAAATGTGACAAAAATTTCTTCATAATGGTGGTTTTTGTTGTTTTGGTTTTTTTTCCTAGAACCTCTAGTGAATTCAGATAAGTAAATGAGTAGCCTCTTGCTTGCACTTCTGAATTGGGAAGGGGATCTGGCCATGCTTTGTGGTGCCACAGCTTTTGCTCTCAGGATGGGGCAGGTGACACAGACAGTGAGGACATCAGCCGTTGTCCTGTCCGGTCCTTGGTGGGTGAATACTTTGTCCCACCATGGGTCACCGTGACCCTCGTGTGGAGCAGTGCCATGATGAATCAGGCTCTGAGCTGACTTTTGTGATCAGGGTGAGGGAAGATAAAACCCTTCTGCTCCCCTGTGCTGGTTCTTGTGCTTCCTTTGAGTCGTTGTTCACAAGGAAAAAGTGATTAATGCAAAACACTTGTTCAAAAACTGCTCAAAGCAAGTATTACACGCTATTGCATGACCACAAGCTGATAAAGTACTGTACCTGCATGTACTGCATCAAAATTATGTCATTATATTGGTACATCTGTCACGTTGATTTGGCCTGTAAGAGTTTTGGCATAAATGTATTCTCTGATGTATATAGTTCATTAGAAGTATATATTATAATTGAAAACAAAATCGAATTGCAACAACATATTCAATATTTAACTATAAACCCGTGATTACTTTTAACAGTACAGAATATATTTTATTTGATGAGTTGAGATTAATTCACTTATAATTTGGAGAACAAAAAGGGGAAAAATTGCATTACAGACCCCAAAGAGCTACAAAACATCTGTCCCTGAAGGAGATTCTCTCTACTACAAAATCTTTCTTCTTTTATAATTATGAGGAATTTGAACTGAAAATCAAGAGGTTTTTTTCCTTAGCAACTCCCTCTTACTCAGCATTGATAATGCTATTTAAATAGCACCAACTTTTTTGTGTTTGCTCCTACCATCACACTATTGATAGATGATGGAGCAATCTCCTATTTGAAGAGACCTGAGTTCCCCTTGCAATCAATATAAGGAGAGGCTGGGAGCACTGGGACTGTTCAGCCTGCAAAAGGCTCAGAGGGACCTGAACCAATGTGTGAATACCTGATGGGGGGGGATGGAGAAGCTGCAGCCAGACCCTTCTCGGCAGTGCCCAGAGGCAGGACCAGAGGCAGTGAGCACAAACTGTTTTCTTCTGTTCAGGAGCGTCATGGGTTGCAATGTTTTACCATGAGTGTAGCCAAACACTGGAACAGGTTGCCCAGAGAGGTTGTGAAGTCTCATCTATGGAGATATCTGAGCTCAACTGGACACTGTCCAGGGTGGCCTCCTCCAGCTGTCCCTGCTTGGTGCCCTGCAGGGGGTGCCCAGTTAATCCTGAGAGGTGACTTCCAGCCTCAGCTGTGCAGTGATCCTGACCTCTGTCAGCTCTTCTCTCCTTTGTTTTGGCTGTGAGTGCAGGAATGACGGTTGTACTTTTTCTAGGTTAAAAATGCAGAGGAAAGAAATTTACAATCAGGACGCATGAAACCACTGAGGAATAAGATCATATCCTGGCATGAGCTGGCAATGGTAATTTCAATTTAAGGGCTTCTGTGTGAGTTGATTTGAACAATAGTCTAAAGGTATTGATGTGGCGGGTTTGAGCCAGCCCTCTTGGTTCATCTTGTCTAGTTTCCATAGCACTAAATGTACAGAAAAACAGAGGTATGTTCCTTTAAAAGAATGTTGTTCTATATTATTTAAGTCTTAGGAGATTAGTCAAAACTTTCATTCACCTTTCTAATGTAGATTCATATAGATTATCTGTCTCCACGCTACTGATAATGCCTTTTAAATTGTGGCATAAATTGTCTAAGTGATTTTGAGGTGTTTCATACAAAAGCAATTTTTTTTTTGAAGGAGTGTTGCCTGTGTCTCGTAATATGCAGGTAGAGGAAAAATCACAGAAGTATATGATCAGTCTGATGTAGAGCAATGCTGAAAAGCTAAAACTGGGTGTTTGTTGAGTTTCCTGAAGCTGGAGCTTTTCATACTGGATTTCAGCAATGGGTCTTACCGTTGCTGGCAGACCGAGTGATCACTGTTGGTCAATGTGCAGTGGTACCAAACCATGCACTTGCTGCTTCATCCTCGTGATGGAGCACAGTAAGAACTCATCTTCTGACATTTCCCTAATTTTGTGACACTACCTTGTAAGGATCTTGGTGTAGGTTCCAACTCCTTTATTCTTGCTATTGCAGAGACACGAGAAAATCTTGCTAGGACAAGAAAGATTTGTCATCACAGAAATTAATGTGTAGATACTGATGATTATGAAAGCTGTCCATCAGGGCTGCTTAAAAATGCTCATAAATCTTTCTGGAAAGCGTCAAGGGATTTTAGTTCTGTGCCTTTAGATCAGCATGCACAAAGTCTGTCTCCCGAAGCATTCATGAGAGCATTTCCACCTTATGACAGTGAACCGATCAAAACCACTTTTGCTGTCTCACGGTCAGTGGTACTGGGATCCCTCCCTGACTAGGATCTCTGGCTGCTTCAGAGAGAGCAGAATTGCACACCCGCTTTTGGGGAAATTCCTGAAGGTTTGTCAAAATTTGCAGTTGGACAGCTAATTCTGAAAGGATGGTATTTTCCTAAGTTGTTGGGAAAGTGTCAGAATTTAATTACCTTTTTTCCTGTGAGATATATTGATTGTTGTTTCAATTACTTCATTAGTTGTTACTAAAAGTTCATAACAACATCTGAGATTATTTGACGTGGCATATGGATGCCATAGATATGAAAGTCAAAATACTATCTTTGGTTTATTTTATTTTATTTTTAAACCAATACAGCCAAATTGTTACATTTTGCCTTATTTTCTTGGTCAAAGTTTCTCCTGTTTGTGTTCTAATGAAACATTTTTACAGTTTGAATCGGAAAATATTGGACACCTTGTGAGTAAATTGGAGGAGCATCTATTTTCAGTAGTCTGGAAATGTTATCTCAGTCTAACACATGGGTGTTAAAAACAGCTGCTCCTCTAATTAGTTCACTGAGTATTTTATTTTTCTACATGACTTGAAATGCTAGGGCATGCCATACTGTGCACTGCTACCATTGTAGCAACACGAAATAATATCAAATGTACTAAATGCATTTTTAAACAAAGACTTCATACTGGCATTGGTCTTGAAACTTTGAAATTTTATTTTGAAGCAGAAGTGCTGAGTTTCAGTGACCTCAAACAGTGCCTTCACAGCATTCAAACAATAACTTTTTCAAAGGGATAAATCTAGTGTTCTGTGCGTTGACTTTCATGAAACTTAATGGCATCTGAAATACTAATTAATGCTTAGTCTGGGGGTTTTGTGCACAGTATTATATTTATGACAGTTGTCTGTATTTGGAAGCACAGATATATGAGCATCACTATTTTCTGTAAAATAGAAAATGTTTAAAGCACCATTTTGGAATATTTATTTAAGATTAAATGTACTTTTAAAAGTATATGTTTATGTAATTTTGAAAGTAAATGTTTACATGGAAAATTCCAACCTTGACTTCGTTTGAGTGAGAACAGCTGTTATTTTGGTCGTGAGTCGTCTTTAGTAATAGCAGAGTCTGACATTTCAGTTTGGAAAGGGGAAATACTGTACACTGAGGGGGCAAAATTCGGCCAATTTAAATTTTTAATTGACTGTTGGAGTGTTTTGGAAGTGGAGGAGAGGAAGAAGTGAACATCTTCTGTTTACCTCCTCCCTTATCTTGGTTTGATACCACAATCTCAAGTAAGATACAATGCCAGGCTGGCATGGTTTTTCTAGAAATAAAGGCCAGGCCAGGCTGTTTTTATAGGTTTATGGCTTTCCCTTGTACAGCATGCGCTCTGTGCTCGAATGGGCCACTTTTGTACGAATGCAACAGTTGCTGAGGATAATCTAGGGGTTAAAATTTGGCTGCTGCCATGTACATAAACCAGGGGAAATATTTGGTACCCTTGTCTTTATGAAAATGCAAGAGAGCCATAGTACATGAGTTATGGCACACGGCAGATCCTTCACCAAGCTTTCACATTTCAGATGTGTGTCTATAAACTAACAGCTCTTTTTAAGAAAAATTCCCTAAAAGAAAAAAAGGAACTCGAGAAAACTTGAAGAAACAACTTGTTCTAAACCAGTAGGAACTTCTTTCTCCTGCAGACTGACATCTGTTATAATCATCTTCTAAATCCAGAAGACAGGTTCTTTGTCAGCTAAATAATATGTTTTTTCTGTCATAGAAAGTGACAAAATTAAATCCTTTTCTTAGGATTCTGTCTGTTACAAATTGGTGCCCAAATCTCAGAGCTAGTTCAGCAGCTTCCATCCTCATCTCGCTAGAAATTTTCAAATTTAATGGGCTTCTCTTTTTTGGTGCATGTTTATGTGTATATATTTTTGACTCATCTTGTAGCTGATCTGAACCAGTAAACCCTAAATAAAAATTCACTAGCCCTGATTTACCGCTCTGCTGCTCGAGTGCTTATGGTGAGGAGCTCCCATCAGTGCTGCAGGAGCTCACATCAGATTTCATTTTACGGGGTCTGCTCCCCACTTTTCACTTGAGTATTTTCATCCATGCTTGCAGAGTAGCCCTTACGCAGAATAATTGCTGCACACTTTGTGAAACTGTTTTCATGTAATTTTTCCCCAAATCCCTTCCTATCTGTTGTATTCACATAAAAAGCCAATTACACTTGACTTGTGTGCTGCACAGCTCTGCTGATGGAGATGAACATGCCAGTATGCTAGTATGGGATATCTGGTTTCCATCAGCCCCTTCATTTATGTTTTGCCTCTTTGTATGAAATCAGGTTGCAGAACGTAAAGAGAGTGACTACATCATGTGTTGTAAATAACTATCTAAAATATGGTTTGAACCAACCAAACATTCAAAATGCCAAAGGTAGAAGTTGCCAAGGTTCTGACAATGCCTGTTAAAATATTGTTTATATACATTTAACGTTCTACAAGACACCATAATCATGGTTGCTAATGCCTTTCTCTTCCATTTCTGAGGAGTGTAATAGTGCAGATATTTTTTACATCTTTTGGGAAATTGCAATGTGTTTTTATTCCAAGAAAACTTTTCCCATGCTCCTGCATTGTGTAATGATTAGTGGACACCTGGTCAGAAGGAGAGCTTAACATGACCTTTATCTAATTTATTTTTCCCAGTCTTAGATAATTTCAGGATATGAAATGAGCAAACCTATGAGTAAACCAGCTCATAGAACTCAGCATTACTGAATTTGAGAAGTAGAGAATCTGTTAGCCTTGTGTCTGTGCTATCGATGAGCATGTTGGCAAAGTTATGAGTAGGTATAATTAGGCTTGGAATGAATTTATTAATGAAGTTGTTAATAGTAGTATGAGACTTGGGAAAAGTGAAGTTCTCCAGGACCATTCCAGTAGGAATGGCAAGGAGCAGGAAACCATTGGACTGGAGGTGGAGTTGGAGTAGTTCAGGCAAGAGTTAAGTGAAGTGGCTGGGAGCTGTAGTGGAGCGTCATAATTCACCAGAAAAGTCCCTTCCTGTCCTGTCCTCTGTCTCGCTGTTTTTGTTCTTTGGGAACAGTAGCATGGGCCATGAGGATGTTGTTCATCTCTCCAATACCATCTGTTTTCCTTGGTGGGAGGGAGAAATGGGACTGGGTCCAAGCTGTTCTGAATGTTTTTTCCTCATTTGGGCTGAAATTCAGATGTTCAAGTTCAGTTCTAATGCGGATCAGTGGCACTTGCAGTGCTGTACTCTGGGCAGTCCTGATCCATATGGCACTTGACCCAACAATGCTTTCATCACCTCTTTGTGGAGATAAAAAGGTCTGAGGCAGTTGTTACGAACTGAAAGGACAGTGATTCATCAGTGAGGCTCTCATGGCCATCTTTGCTGGATTTACAATTTGCTCTTGTGTATTGACTAAATGCTTTTGTTCAGCTTTTGTTCCTGTTCTGCACTACCTCTGCCTGTTCCTCCATGTCTTCTCTGTAATCATCTTGTCTACTGGTGATTTTTCATGCATATCCAGGTTCTTTCATGTCCTGGTCCAAATTCTCTTTATTTTCCTCTCCATTAAAATAATGGTCAGTGCCCTGATCTTGTTCTCGCAGCCATCATCTTGCTTCTCCTTGTTTTTAGATCCATGGCTTTTTTTTCTCAACAGGCAACTGACAGTCTGAGCAAAGTGATACTTTTTTTTTTTGAATTTTTATTTTTCTTCAGTTTGCAGTTCTATGCCTTCAAATGGGTGAATCTCACCAAAAAACTGAAGCTGAGTGCTTCTCGGTACTTTTTCCTGGCTTTTGCAATGTCTCCAGAAGAGCTTTCTGCAAGTCCCTCTCTTGCATGGCAGCACTGTGTAAATCTGTCAAAATGAATATATCTGCATGTTGGAAATACCGTGCATTGAAAATCCTTTCAGCAGTCACTGTTAAATGCAGTTCCTTATGTGTGTAGCCGCTCAAGCCGTGAGCCATCACAGCTCTCATTGGTGCCTCATTCCCTCATGTCTTCTGGTGGTTTAGAGAGATCCTTGCTTACCAGTCAATAGACAGAATTAAATAACTAGTTTGTTATAAAAGTTAGTTTGCCTCTTTTAAATGAAGTGCTGATAGGATAGTTTTTGCCTTTTCTGGCTATGGAGGGGTTGAATTTTTATTTGGCCATTCTAGAAGTCAAAGAAAGAAAGAATGTGTGTGATCAGATGTTAGCAGAATCGTCTCCAGGTTATAAAAGCTGACTACCTATAGTAAATTAGTAAATGCATTATTTCTAACTTATTTTCTGTATGTGCAGTGTTGTTTGATAATCACTCAGAATCAAGGACTTTAATGAACGTAATTCAGGGTATGTCTTTTTTGCTTTGCATTGATTTTCAATGTGGATAGCCACATCCGTACAGCAGCCCTTCCCATTGCCTTCTCTGGCTCTTGCAAAGAATCCATAGAAATTGAGACTGAAAAGTGACAGAGCATCTTTCAACTGTTAAATCACCAGTGTGTGATAAATATTTCAATAGGAATTAGCATTGAAGTGTTTAGATGAGTCAGGGAATAGCAAGAGAAAAACGTCTAACACAAAAGAGCCCTTGAGTGGGTATTATGGACTGTTCTGCTGTGCGGTTCTTGGGGAAATTAATCAATACATGGTTTTCATCATTATCAGTAGAAATGTTGCTGGAATAATTTGAAATAAAATGATAAAATCATAAACTATCTAGGTAAATTTAAAGACCATCAGGAAAATCCTTGATTCTTTTGCTTACGCTGTATGAAGGACAAAATAGGGATCATTCTGTTTGATTATGGAAAAAGATGTATCAAAGACTACATTGATGCAGCTCAGAAAAAACTACTTAAATCTTTATAAGATGCATCGGTTTGTTATATTCTGAAGCAGAGGAAATTATGTTCCTGACGGTTCCTGTAAGAATTAACCTGGGCATTTTAAAATGGGCTAAGGAGTATATTTTAACACCTTTACGAATCTTTATAGGAATATCATGGCACAGTTGTAATTCAGTCAGATCTGGGTAAAACTTTTCAGTTTTATTTGGCATTACCTAAGTACCTACTGTACCTACTTCAGTGATATTTTTGCTTTGACTTGTGGTTGTCCAAATAATTATGATATGGTGCATATATAATATAATTATGATATAACACCTGGTACAGGAAACATGTCCGTTGAAATACCATGGCTTTTCTAGCGCAGTCAAGGACAGGGAATTCTGCATTTCAGCTTTCTGTAGTGTACAACACTGTGCCTCCAGGCCACACTTGCTCCTTTTCAACTTCATCACCAGCACAGATTGTACAATGAAGTTGTGTCTCTATTTATAAGTTGCTGCCAAAAGACCATTGCTGTTTATATCCAGCTAAATCTTAATTTAGCAGGTGGGTGGATGCTAAAATATTGCTTCATTCTTTGTCCACGTTTTTTTAATGTCATTGCAGGCTGTGGGAAATTACATTGGACTTTTAGCATTCCTTGTGTGTGCCCAGAGGAGGTGTCCAAGCCCTTGAACAGCCTCTGCTGAACTAAATGAGCTGAGACAAGGAAAGACCTTAGGTTTTGTAAAAGTGAACACATGGCAATTTAATTATGACCACCAGACAAAAGCATACATAGGCAAGGGAAATTGAAAAAAAACAAACACCAAAAAAACCAAACAAAAACCCCAAAAACCCCAAAAACAAAAACCAAGAAAATTATTGTTGTTGAATGGAAAGAACGTGCCGAAGTGCTTGAATGTTCCAGAGCCCTCTGTTAAGAACCAAGCCCTTGTGTTTGAGTGGAGCAATTCGGTGCAGTTCTGGTTGATGATGCCAGTTTATGATGGAAGTGATAAAATTCTTTTCAGAAAGTCATTGCTAAGATTGCATAATTGGGCATTAAAGTTCTGATTATACTTTACAAACTCCGGGACTTTGTTAAAAACCTGACATTCCAATGTACTGCATTTCAGTGTTTGACAGCTCAGCTGTGAGAATTCTTTTAGAGAACATTTGTACCATAAGAACAGCATGTTAATTGACTAAAAAAAAATGGGACAGATTAATCATGGGAGGGAATGTGGTACTTAACGTCGTTCTAGAGCCCTCTGCTGATGAAAACCTTTGGGAATACAGGTTTTTTTTCAAATCCCCTTTCTTGAATGGCCTGGGTTATTCACCACATCCATTTCAGACCCCTAATTTGGGAATAAATCTACACACCAAGATGGCTTTTTTGTGGTGCTGACTAAGAAGAAGCCTGAAGGACTGGGGTGCTCCAAAGCCTGAACTTCCATGTGGCCAGAGATGGGGTGAGGAGCATCTGTTCCTCAGTGTCAGCAGCTGTGCCTCCAGGTGTGTTACTTTATATTATTAGCATCTGGATTTTGCAAGGATGGCAATTCTCATTCAGCACTGGCCGTGTTGGTAATGAAAGTTACGTATTCTGCAAAAAATGGCCAGAAAATGGCTGAGTACAACTGATTTATGTGTTGAAAGAGCAGAGAGAATCGACAAGAGCTAGAAAATTCACCAGCAGAGAATATATACTGACAGCTTGTGCATTCCCCACAAATATTGAAGCAGTGTGTTACAGCCTGCCTTTCTTTTTCTTTTTCAACGTTATTGGTTAAACAAAACCCCCTTACAGCACAGCATGTGTTATTGCCAGGAGGGGTTTTCATGGCTACAGAGGAGGGTGGAACAAACCAAACCAGACATCTTTATTTTCTGTGATGCCCCTAAATATATTTGTTATCCCTACTGCATAGTAAAACTGACTTTTGAGGTGTTCTGATGTCTAAAATATTACTGACCATTGTCTGCAGCATTTTGAGAGTGACTGATCTAAGCTGATAAGACTCCCAGGGCTTTGATATGGAGTTTACAGCCACAAACTTTTGGATAGATTTTTTTTTTAAATTTATTGTTAAAAACAGGAGCTGGGTTTGTGTCAGGCAAACTTGTGTCAGACTTACAAAGTAAAGCCCTTCTGGCGCAGTCATTTACTCAGAAAAGAGAGGAGCTGTCCTAAAGCTGCCCATGAATCTGCTCCTTGCTTGTCCAAGTGGTGGTTGCTCTCAGCCTTGCCAGCCAGGGACACCCAGAGCCAGTCGCAGGTACTGGACCACGGCAGTTCCACAGCTTTGCACTGGGCTGAAGTGGGCAGTGCCACAGGCTGGACTGGACGTGCTGGTTCTGCAGTGGTCAGGACCTCCAGTGCTGGTAGAGAAAGCCACACAGACACACAGGGCTGGACACACACACACTTCCCACAAAGGAAGAATATGATTTCATTTCAGTGAGGCTGTTCCAAATTCATCTCAAGGTGATGGGGCAACTGGTGAAACCACAGAGAAAACTGCGAAGTGCATTTAAGGGTAAAAACCTGGCCTACTGAAAGGAAGTGAGAATACGCCACCCACAAATTTCTTTAGGGAAGTGAAATCAAATTTTAAGAGACCATTTACCAGTACTATGTTAAATGACAATGATGTTAACAAAAAGATTCTTCTTGTGATCTCTGACAGCTGTACAGACAACCACAAGTTGTTAGATGACTCTCTCTTCCAGTTACTCGTGGCATCCTTTCTGAGTCTTCAGTGTTCTTTGTATGTGTTTAATAAACTGTGGTATTTATTCCTGAAAAGTCAGCAAAGAAGCTGGCTCATTTGCCATGGCATCATTCACTTTTTCCATGAGTGATAGATCACTTTTGCATTATTCACCATCTTTTCTTCTCTTAATGTACCTTTAGAGCAGCTTCCTAAGATTGTCCCTGCCATAGAATTTGACCCTTGCAAGATGTTACAGAGAAGTCAGTGTGTTTGGACAGAAAACAAATGCTCTGTGCAGATCTTTCCTATGAATCCATGTAAAAGATCCGTAGTTCTGCAATTACATGATACAGTCTTTACTGACTCGAAATGAACTTTTTCTAGTATAAATATATGTTAAACTCTGAAGATGAAATACACAATCTCTCTGAGCTCTGGAGGGTTTCAATTAAGGGTGTTTATCTGCTCAGTACTTCATAGCTCAAGGCCAGGGATGGGACTAGTTGGTGTGGAGCGGAAAGAGCAAAATTCAGATTTTATTACTTGATTCTGACTAAAAATATGCAGGAGAAGAATGTGGCAGTTACTACGTACATTGAAATAGAGAGGAGATGCACTCAGATGTTCATAGGTAGTGAGGTGTTTATAGGGATAAATGTCTGCTTAGATGTAAAATTGTATTCTTGTATTCAAGCACCATTTTCGTGGATACTTGTGGGAATTATGTTTTTAAGATTTCACTTGTGCTGACATTTTGGTATACAGTCATAAGCTTTTGCATTTTGGTAATCCGATTTATGAACTTATATGCAAGCATATTACAACATTGATGCATAGCATTGATGGGTATGGTGGAACAGATGTGGAGCACTGGAAAAAGGTTGCATCCATAGCCAGGAAGGAGGATAGCGTAACAGAAGAAAGAGGAACTGTAGGGCAGTAAAAGGCTTTATATTCTTCTTGACAGAATTTAAGATCATCTACAGAGAGAAGGGGAGAGTAAGCAGGGAGGAAATTTTTTGGTTGCAAGTGAGCAATGGTAAGAACGGAGTTACCTGTTTGTGCAATTCAGTTGGAGAATTTGAATGCTTATGTAGGAACTTATAGAAGAGAGAGTAATTATAGAGTAAAGAAAGGCAGCCTGATTATTGGGAAGAGCTGTGGTGCATGACCTGAAAGCTGGATACAGGAGGTTGGCGAGGTGAAGGAAAGGGGATGTGAGCCAGAAAAGCGACTGAAGGTCAGAACTGTGGTTGGGAGGTGAAGGGCAAAGGGATGTAGGAAGGAGAGGGCATCAAGTGCTGTGTTAAGGTCAGGAAGGAAGGAGAGGATGGGGCAGTTGAGAAGTTATTGCTGGTGGATGATTGGAAGACCAGAAAAGGCTAAAGAAGATGGATGGCTGCTGGGGAATAGGTTATGCCAAATACAGAGGGATACCAGGAGGTGTTGAGAGAAGAGAGATGAGCAGCAGAGCTCAGGGAAAAGCAGTACTTCTGATGCTTCAGGCACCTGGGATTTGGAGGAGTTGAAAGAGGTGATGGTGAGACAAAGTCAAAACACATCCTGTACAAGGAAAGCGTTGTGGAGATGACAGTCGGGGATCAAAAAAAGGCTTTGGCTGGACTATACCTGGCAATAATGTGGAGGGGGAGAAGAAGAAAGTGTCTGTTACTGAGCTGGTTAAAGGGGAACAGTTTGATAATGGGTCAGGAGGAGGCGGCTGGGAGCATCGCGAAGAGGAAGGGAGAAGCCCAGAGCTGTCACACAACATGGAGTGTGTGCTGAACTGGTCCTGCGACAGCTGTCGGGGACGTGTAAATGTAGGGATCTACAGTACTGTGGCAGTGCCACGTTACTCAGTTTCTGTCATGGCCCAGTTTCCTTTTGATGTCAGCAGAGAAGCTGTGAGTGAGGAGTGGAGTAGTGCACAAGGAGGTTTCCTTCTGCTGTGGCACTGGGACGTGGTCTGCACCCTGAAGCACAGGCGCAGTCCCGCACCCATGGGCTGAGCTGGCCCTCCTGAAGGGTGCAAGGAATGGTCACATTAAGGGACAGAAACTGTCTCAAGGTGGAGTCTGAGTGGTAGAGAAGGTTGGCAAAATAACTTGCTTGGAATCAGAACTGTGTTTTTTTAATGATTACAAATTTGTGTTTTTTGCAAGGGAAAAGGTTTTTGAAAAAGGTTTGTGAGTAGGTGTGAACATTTACCATGGCGAGCAAGCAGCATGCATTTCCTAGGCAGTTTGGTTTATGTATTCCAAATATAACTGTGTTTTGGAAATGCAGATGCCTAAACAAATAGGTGTTAGGAAATGTTGAAAATGAACTTACTCTCCTTTGATCTTGGATTTAGTAATTCCTGCTTCAGTGTGACCATACACACACTGAGGAAGGCAGCGGTAACAGGAAGGAGAAGGAAGGTGCCGTGTCCCAGCACATCTGTCTCTGCCTAGCTCCTTCAAGAAGATCAGCTCTCATTGCTGTCTCTTTAATTAAAACTTGCTTTTCTAGCCCCAGTTTGCAGTTGCACATTATCATCTCTGGAACTTTCACTCTGCAAACTCAGCAAAACTTACACAGTTTTCCTGTAGTAAGCTCCTGCTAAGCTGATTAATATGTCAGGAATAATGCAGACGGATTGGGATGTAAACCACCAAAAAGTAATTGGGTATTCTGTATCATCCTTCTCCTCTGTGAGGAAGAAACCCGGACTTAATGAAAGTTATATAGCTTAAATTTAAATACCAATTTGTTTAGTTGATGTATTTAGCAGGTAAATTATCCTTTCTATACTGTTTCTTTTGGATAGCAGTTCGAGCCATCATGTGGGTAGCAAAATCCATTACAGCATAAGGCATAAAGCATATTTCATGCTAAATTTCATAGCAGATCATCTTTTATAGAAAAGGATTACTTCAAGTAAAAGCTGAAGCACATCAAAGATCGAAGATTAAATGTAAATTTCTCTGTTTCCAGAAAGCACACTTTCCACAGACGGCTATTTCTTGTCTTTGTTTATTGGGATTCTCTCCTACTTAAATGTCTGCAGGATGGGCCATCAAACTGATTGTAATTTCTAGCAATTAAGAATGTAATTATTAATTTTCAGCATGTGCTACTAATATGCAACAAATGAGTGAAATTCTATCAGTTCTTACATGAAAAGCAACTGAACAAACCTGGAGTTTTCCGTAAGGTTGTGCAAAACCTGTCTTTAGGGAGAATAGGGTACAGATTTTGGAAAAAACCTAAAGCACCACAGCTGTTTTTTGCTGTCACTACAGCAGCCTTTGTTCTTGCAGTCACCTTCGTTGAAGGTTAAAATCATCTGAAAACCTTCACTCCGGAAATCTCATTTAGGAATTCCAAGGCAAGACCAAGAGTAAGCTTTAATTAAAATCAATGACTATCTTGCCAAGAAGGGTAAAGATTGGGTCCTGTGCCACAGAATGGGGTTAAAGATCTGGTTATTCAAAACAGACTGATATTTTGTAGAAATAATTCTGTCTGAAATTTGACTTGACTCTTTTTGCAAATTTCCAAAATCTCATAATGGTGAAGTCATGGGTGATGTCCCTGGTCTTGTAGGAAAGATAGGGAAAATTACCTTTGTAATAATTGTCTACTACTTTCTGTGAGTAATATTCTCAGGATACAAAAGGTAAAGTTGAAATCTGATTATTCATACTTAGTTATTTTATTTTGGGATTAGAGGAATCTAAATACGAACTTGAATGCAGAATATCATAATGTCATTGTAATAAAGAGAATTCAATTACCATGCATTTCTGGGTATTTCTGGGTTAGATGTGCTGGTTATAATGGTATTTCTGTGCAAGAAAACAATTCAGATAATATTTAACATCCCTCTTTTTGATAAGACAAATTCCCCTTCGGAAGCATTCTAGTAATTGTGCTATGGTGACTTTGCCTTTAGAACCACAGTTTCTTATCTTTGGAGGGAGATTAATGGAAACTATTACAAGTGGCTTATACAAACAGAATATTTAAATTCCTAAATTTGCGTTACCTATTAGACCATAAAAGCAGCGTGACTTGTCCCTTCACCTGGCTCAAGTGTGAATTTTCAGTAGAAGATGCTTCTTGCTTCTAAACAGGATATGTAAAACTAACTTAAAAATGAGTGACTTCTGGAGGAGAAAATGAGGTAAAAAGGAGAGAGATCTGGTCAAACCAAGCAGTGCGCTTTTTCCTTTATAGAATATACTGATTGGAACCTTGCAAAAAATTGGACTAATTGGGAGGCAATGAAGTTTTATGCTGTTTTTCTGACCCCATGTTCTGGCCAGCCATGCTTAGAGCCTGCAGGGTGAAGCCTTTCTCTGACACTCAGCTATTTACTCCTGTAAGTCATCTAATATTGCCCCTGCTTTCCTTCCCTTCCTGTGTGGGTCTTGTCTTGATTTATTAGAATAGAGGGATTAAATTGCCTTTTGTTCCTTTTTCTTAACGTTTTCCCCCCTCTTCCTATGTGGAAAGATACTTTCAGTCCACTTTGTATTTACTTCAGGAGAAGTGTTGGAAGAAGAATCCCCCACAGAGTGCCCTTCCATAAGGGAGGTTGGACAGGGTTGATGTCCCCAAATTCAGCAGCCAAACCCCAGAGTTAGGGATTTGTTTGCAATGAGATATTGCAGCGTCTTCTGCAAAGGCATTAATAGCCCTTCACATTTGGATATCTCCAGGGGAAAAAAAAAAAGGGCAAGTCTTCTAGGTGACATCCAGTTTTAAGGAAGAGTGTTGCTCATTTTCAGGCAAAGAATAAGTAGCTTACGTTTCATTAGAACTTCTTTTTGAATTGGAAAATTGCAAAAATAGGAAAAATAGCAGTGACGACTGATGTAAGAGCTTATATAATCACCATTTTCATGTCACAAGCATGGTATTATGGCTGTAGTCAGAATGTCTTGACTAGAGTAAAAAATACAAAGCAGAGGTATTAGGAGTTATACATCTGACTAAGCAAAGGAATAAATGAGTAAGAAGTCGCACAGTTTTGTACAAGACAGTCCTGAGGTGATGACCACAAAGGTGCATATCATAGAAAGGTGAGCAACATATTTAAAAATGAAAAGCTGGATGAAGAGGGCACAGCTTGTATGTGCAGATACAATCTTTCTGCATTGTTTTGAAAAATATCTAAATTATTAATAGTGTTGTGTTTCTAATTGAAAAATTGTCCTGAGAATTAAGATGACTCCAAGAGCTTTGAATTACCCTAATTATTTCAGTGACCCAGACTGAAAATGGGCACAATGTAAATCAGCTAAACAGCGTGCATAATTAATTAAAGAAAGAAAACAAAGTGGGTGTCTGGGCAGTGCTAGGAGAACATCAATGAGGAAAGCTTTTGGCTGCAGGAAGTTCAAGGGTTCTTTCATTGGGATTTTTGGGTCCCTGGGGACTGGCTGGGTTTCTCGGAGAACTGCTCTCCAGTTTCCCCACTGGTGGAGCACTGAAAGGCGTGTGGGAGCACTGGGAGGGGATGGTGAAGGCTAGGGTTGGTTTGTAACTGGCTGCGAGAGCCAACGTATTGGCATGGTAATGGTGTTGATTGTGCTGATAATACAAGAAAAAAGGAACAGAAAAATCATCACTTATCTGTGATGGATGACAAAGAAATCAGTGGAGCGAATTGTCTGCTGCTTTGAATATAATTAATATTTTCTGAACCCTCTGGCAAATGTTACCATTATCACTCATTTCAGCCTTGTAATGCTTTCGTTCAAACTTCTAAGTTCTTGGTTTTCAGGATTTCTCAGTAACTTTCTAGCACTACCAGATCACTTAAACTTTGCATTTTCTTGCGGTTTTCTGGAGGCAGTTTTGAGAGCATGAACAATTTAATGTTTGCTACCTGTCAGCCAGCACAGGCTGGTCCTGCAGCACTGCCTCTTGGTTTGCTTCCTGCTTGAATTTCCACGCAGGCCATTGACCATGGCAGTGCATCAGGGAGCTAAGACGTCCTGGAGATAAGAGTACTTAAATCAAGTGTTATATAAAAAATTTGTTTGGCTGGGGAGCGGAGTAAAAATATATAGTGTTAGTGTCACCATTATTTCTCATCTGTTCTCATTCAAATTGTTATTTCAACAGAAGATGGTGAAAAAACTCCACCTGGTACTTTTTGTCAGGGCCAATCTCTGTCTTCTACAGGCAACTGGTCCTAAAAATTATGTTTGATTTAATATTGCAAAGTCTAGACTGGTGAAGGGTTATATGGCATTTGTTTAAAGAATGAGCTACAGAGAATTTTGTAGCATCCATCGTTTTAGGAGCTGGTTTCCTTATGGTAACAGAATGATTTTTATCATGCTTGATCTTAAGCCTGATGTAAACCAAAACTTCTGTGAATCACAAAGCTTTTTTTAATAGTCTTACCAATGCTTTCTATCCTGTTTTTTTGGCATTTGGGATTATTATTGTTGTTCTTGTTGTTGTTATTGTTATTATTATTTAGCAGCATGTAAAAAGAGGCATTCGCAGTTTTGCAGGTCCAAGGTGAACATGAGAGGTGACTTCATGTTTATGGTCATCTTTCAAATACGGTAGCGGGAATTCCTATTTTAAATGCACCATCAACACTAAATGGAGTGGATTCCAAAGGCAATTATAAACTAGCTTTTATGTTACAACTCTTTCAAATTGCCCAATAATTGCAACTTGCTACTTGTTCTTACTGGGTTTTTTAACACTGTTAATGGAAAATTAAAGCACATTGAAGATAATACTTCGAATATTTTAGAATAAAACTAAATCGATTAGCTAAAAATCTTTTCAGAGAGATACAGCATTTTTAGTTGTGGTTTTTAAGCAAATTCTTAATTAATTTGGGGGGGGGGGTGGGGAGCCAAATGGCTCTATCTGATCTTATGTAGGCCCATTGCAGAAGAAAAAGCTTTGAGATGAAACAATAAATCCTTCCATCTTGTCTTTCAAAAAGAAAATTGCTGCCTTTCCTATTCTTTCAAGGTACTTGAAGTTTTGAAGTTTGTCGAGCTATTTTGTTCCATCTTTAAATCAGTTCTGTGAGCCGTACAGCAATTTTCTCTGCCTCTATCTGTTACATAGGTGACACAAACATCTTCTCCTGTGGTTCCTGAGAGAGGGATTAGTGAGTTTACTGCACAAAAGATCCATTAATTGAGAAGAGATTAGATTCTACTGTAATTAATTTCCGTAACACTACTGCTTTTCTTAGATTAAGGATTTTCTTTATAAGAGAAGAAGCTGCAGATAGTGATAATGAGATGCTTGCATAAAGCTGATAAATAGCAGTTTGTATTTATACTGCTTTCAGAGTTTGTCTAATTCAAGAAAGAATGGATTTTTAAAGTATTCAGAAAACAAGTCATAACATTTTAAAACTTTTGTGGGGAAAGATGTGTTTGTGTTTATTTTCTTTTTCTGAATTAATAATATGGAAACTGTTAAAGGCTTTAATTACCATTAGTGCACAGGGCAGAGGTTTTGCTCCTTTCAGTTACACAGAATCACACAGAATATAAGGAGTTGGAAGGGACCTCAAAAGATCATCTCATCCAATGCTTCTGCGGCTCCTTTAATTTTGTCCTGATGCTTTCTGAAATGATGGCAAAGAGCAATATGAGTCCCAGGGGATATTTTACAGGTTTGTTGGCATTTTCATTTGCTTCCTTTTGAATTACAAAGGGTAGATAACGGAGCAGACTATGGACACCTGCAAACCCACTTCTTACCAGAATACGTAGGAAGTCAAGGAAGGTAGCCAGGAGA
>NW_010162680.1:11104-12850 GCF_000695765.1 Mesitornis unicolor | reverse complement strand
CCTGACATCCTGGGATGCTGTGATTCTGTGGGAATTCTATTGGGATTTCTGTTTGGGTGGGAAAGGACCTCACAGCCCCCCCAGTCCAACCCCCATGGGCAGGGACACCTCCACCAGCCCAGGCTGCTCCAAGCCCCGTCCAACCTGGCCTTGGGCACTGCCAGGGAGGGGGCACCCACAGCTTCCCTGGGCCCCCTTTAGGTTGAAATCACAGAAATGCCAGTTCATCAGACAGAATTACCACCTTTGTCTGTCTTCAGCTCTGTCAGTCATAGCGATGATTCTTCCATCATTTGGTGTGTACATGTATTTCTGTACATGTATTTGTGTACATGACAGTGTGAAAGCATTTCACTGGGACCTGCTGAGTGCTTCAGGGCCTAAGAATCACAACAGTTGTCTTAGGGCTCATGGCTCTGCTGACTTGCAATCAAGAATGCAGAAAGCTGTGACCCAAAGAGTATCCCCTCCACCTCCCTCGGCATCCGGCTGACAATTGAGCTGACAGCAGAGCTAATGCTGTGTCCAGTGGGCTGAGTCCTCTGCAGCAGCCTATAAATTATACGTGGCCATTTCTGTCACCTCTTGATATAGTTATGCATAAAAGCTTTCAGTCCCAGTGGCTCTGTAAGTGGTGAACGCATCTGCCTGTCCAAACAGGTGTCAATAATAAGGAAATAACCACCCGGGGAGAGGAATTTTAGAAGCTGTGAGGAGAGGTCGCAGTTACAGGGAGGACAGCGTGAATGTGGTCGTAGACACCTACTGACACCCCTGCGCGCTTGGCCTCAAGGGCAGGAGCTCTCGCTGCAAATAAATCTTCCTGGCAGAGGCCTGTGCCAAGCACAACTGCTACAATAACAACAGCACTTGTGCCATGGCACAAAGATTAACCAAAATTAAGAGCATTTTGCTGGACCATGAGTCCCTGGACTGTTTTCTGAGGAGATGGGAAACACAGAGTGATTGCATGATTTGCTTAACGTGAAAAATCAGCATTCCTGAGGAAGCTACTAGAACGATATTTCTCCAAAACTTAAGACAAAACACTTAAGACCTGACAAGACCACTCTCCAGTTCACTGACCCTTTCAGAGCTACAGAGAGCACCCGGAGACTCCCTGATTCATTTCTCCATGTCTGGTGAGATGCACCAACTCATTTCAGTGTGAATCAGAGGAATCTGATTGTCACCATTCAGAAAGGAAATTCAGCATGGAAACAGTAGCCAGGGAGCAAAACCAAACTGGCCAGGAGTGTGCCCAGGTGGCCAAGAAGGCCAACGCCATCCTGGCCTGCAGCAGCACTGGTGTGGGCAGCAGGAGCAGGGCAGGATCCTTCCCCTGTGCTGGGCACTGCTGAGGCCACCCCTCGAATCCTGGGTTCAGTTTGGGCCCCTCACTCCCAGAAGGACATTGAGGGGCTGCAGCGTGGCCAGAGAAGGGCAAGGGAGCTGGGGAGGGGTCTGGAGCATCCGAATGATGGGGAGCGGCTGAGGGAGCTGGGGGGTTCAAGTGGAGAAGAGGAGGTGAGGGGAGACCTTATCCCCTCTGCAGCTCCTGAAAGGAGGGGGTAGGGATGGGGGTCGGTCTCTTCTCCCCAGAAACAAGTGATGAGACAAGAGGAAATGGCCTCAAGTTGTGCCAGGGAGGGTTAGGTTGGATCTGAGGGAAAATGTCTTCACTGAAAGAATGGTTCAGCACTGGAAGGGGCTGCCCAGGGCCGTGGGGGAGGCCCCCTCCCCGGA
>NW_010162680.1:4943-11070 GCF_000695765.1 Mesitornis unicolor | reverse complement strand
CATGGTGGGGTTGGGTTGATGGTTGGACTCGATGGTCTTAGAGGTCTCTTCCAACTTTAATGATTCTATGATTCTACGAAAAGTCTCTTCATACTCATAAATCAGCTTTTCCTCACACTCCAGCATCCCCCAGAGGTGAAGAAGCACCTTGCTTTGACTAATATGGATGAAGAGGGAGATGTAGACACCATGTGGGGCATGGAGACCGTGATGAAATGGTCCAGCTCCAGAGCATCCACTCCAGCCAGTGCCAGGATCCCCCTCCGTTTCACGTTGCCCGTTGTTCACTGCAGGGAGGTGAACGGGCTCATGATCAAGACTGTTGGGCAGCACCTGGCCCTCAGTGTGACCACTGGTAGTCTTTTTTTGCTCTATGCTTTTTGTCTCCACCGACAGGGCCATAGCATACTTTCCAGATCACCCATTACAACAGCATAAGACAGCACAGCTCCCTGTTAAAGCTGTTTACTTGGCACCGCAGAGGAAGAACTGGGTCTGGGGAGCTGTGATCCCAACGCAGCATTTAGCACACACCATCCAAAGAGGTCTCTGTCACTCTGCCCTGCAGCCCATGTGGCAAATAGCACCCTGGAACCTTCAATTACCACACACGATTAGCTCTACTAAGCGAGTGTCACGGCACAGCCCTGGCAAACCGCCCTCCCTCCCACTTCTCCCTCATTAGGCTACTCCACTCTTGCTAGATCTTTAATTATCTTGTCATCAGCAACTTGGCCTGGATTGAACACCCTGTGTTCTCCCAAATGAAACCATATAAGACAGATGGGACACCAAAAGCAGCAAGAGAGTAGGGTGAGGAGAAATGCAAAGCAATCAACACGTGTCCATGACTTCAGGGACAGGATTGCCAGAGGCTGTAGTAAGATTTCAGCTGGCTTGGACAAACTGAGGGTGTTCAAAACTTCATTTGGCTGAGACTCAGCAACCTCATTGCAGCAAACCCACCACAGGACCAGCAGAAAGGAGAGGCAAAACCCAGCAAAAACAGTAGCCTGGAGGAATAAAGCTATTTATTGTGCATTGAAGTGAAGAGCCCAGCCGTGGTCAACCTAGAACTCCACTTGAAGCCGTTGCACAAGAAAGCTCTGTTCACACCTCGCCTGACTCCGTTGCCTTCGCTTAATTCAGAAGCCCACACTTGGCCTCAAATCCCCTTTTCCCTGAATTCTGCAGCCAGGCTGTATTCCCCATCTGCCACCCACCGAGCTCAGCAGATGCTCCACAGCGCCGCTGCAAAACATCGAGCCAATACGTGGCAGGAGGGGAGGGCAGCAAAAATGCTGGGCTGGGAAGGCAGCCCATAAAACATACACCTGTTGTCAGGCAGAAGCCAAGGCTTATGTCAGCCTGCTGCAAATATTTTTCCTTCCACCTCGGTGACCTTTTCAATCACACTTCATGAGGGAGACTGCTCCCATTAAGTGCTACTTGATCCTCTGCTAATGCAGCAGTTATGAAAGGAGCACAGCACTTGTCAATAGGATAAACACCTTTGCTGGGGGAGAAAGGGCACGCACCCGTTCTCCCCTGTGCTTCCTCGGGGCCCTTTCCCTCTGCCTGCCCATCACCACTGTTACGGCCTCACATTTGGACGAGGAATGAGCCTGGCTGAAGAGCCCAGCCATGGTCAACCTTCAGCTTGGAGCAGTTTCACAAGAAAGCTTTCCTGTCGTTGAGATAAAATGACAGAAGCACGAACCACTGTTTCTGAGCAGGCTCAGCTGCCAGCACCTAAGCCAGCGCACAAAGAAGAGGATCTGATTTTCTGAGCAGTGAAATGTTCACAGCATCCCAGGATGTCAGGAGTTGGCAGGGCCCTCTGGAGATCCCCCAGTGCAACCCCCCAGAGCAGGATCACCAGAGCAGTCACACAGGAACACGGCCAGGGCTTTGGGTGTCTGCAGACAAGGAGACTCCACAACCTCTCTGGGCAGCCTGGGCCATGCTCCAGAACCCTCACACTCACAAAGTTTGGCCTCATCTTCAGCTTGAACCTCCTGTGCTCCAGCTTGGCACCATTGCCCCTTGTCCTGGCATTGGCCATCCCAGAGCAGAGCCTGGCTCCTTCCTCCTGACACTGCCCTTTCCAAATGGATCCCCAGGAATAAGGGCACCCCTCAGTCTCCTCTGCTCCAAGCTCAAGAGCCCCAGCTCCCTCAGCCGCTCCTCAGCAGGAGATGCTCCACTCCCTCCATCACTTTGTGACCCTGCTGGACTCTTTCAAGCAAGGGTGACCTGAACAGGAGTTCCAAGGGACTGGGACTAACAGTAGGTAGGAACTACTGCCCCGCAGGACTCATGCAAGAGAAGAGAAGAGGTTGGAGGTCACCAGGGAGGGATTTCAGCCCCTCACATGCAGCTGAGTGGGCTTTCCCTCAGTTTGCACTGTGTGCATAGAAAAGACAAACGGTATTGTTGTGGGAGATCAGACTGTTGAAATATAAAGAGAGAGACATTGTCTTAGCCCTCAGGAGAAATTTCCTGATGTGAGAATGCCATCCAGGTGGTGATAACTGGGTCTAATTTATTCAGGTAGAAATTCCTCTTCCCACTCTAACAACATTTTGTTTGCTCTGCCCTGAATAACAAGCCCACCAACGCCCTGGAAATGATGATCCGCAACACATGTGCAGAGTCCCTGATACTGTGCAATGACAAGAAGTTTCAACAAGTCAGATAAATATCCCTGCCTTCTCAGTGACAGTCTCTCATTCTTCAGATGTCTCACTTCCCCTACCTGCCAGCATTTGATATCTATAAATAGGGCCAGCCCGGAGAGGAACAGGGGATGTGTACTGCCACCCACCAGATATCTGTAGAGCAGGGCATACCTTTGGAGGGAGCTGGTGTGAGTAAAGAACAGCACCAGGCAGCAGAGGCCTGACCCTCACGGCTGGGGCAGTCTGGTGGATCACAATTTAACCCAGAGCTCCCCTTGAGCACCCTGGGTCTGGGCACTTCTCCAGCTCTCCTGTCACCACAGGTCCTCACTGCACCAACGCCTGCAGCAAGGCTCCAACAGAGACCCCACACCCCTGCAGCAGATCACAGAATCATAGAATCACAGAATCACTAAGATTGGAAAAGCCCTCTAAGATCATCCAGTCCAACCATCAACCCAACCCCACCGTGGCCACTAAACCATGTCCCCAGGTGCCACATCCACGGCTTCTTGAGCCCCTCTAGGGATGGGGACTCCACCACTGCCCTGGGCAGCCCCTTCCAGTGCTTGACCACTCTTTCAGGAAAGAAATTCCTCCTCATATCCAACCTAAACCTCCCCTGGCACAACTTGAGGCCATTTTCCCTCGTCCCATCGCTTGTTCCTGGGGAGCAGAGACCAACCCCCCCTCGCTACCCCCTCCTTTCAGGAGCTGCAGAGGGGATAAGGTCTCCCCTCACCTCCTCTTCTCCACTTGAACCCCCCAGCTCCCTCAGCCGCTCCCCATCATTCGGCTGCTCCAGACCCCTCCCCAGCTCCCTTGCCCTTCTCTGGCCACGCTGCAGCCCCTCAATGTCCTTCTGGGAGTGAGGGGCCCAAAACTGACCCCAGGATTCGAGGGGCGGCCTCAGCAGTGCCCAGCACAGGGGCACAACCACCTCCCTACTCCTGCTGGCCACACTGTTTCACACAATACATTGAGCTGATGCTGAGGTTCAGGTGATGTTTGGGATGCCTGTCACACTGACCTTGTTGTCAGTCTTTCCATCACGCCAGGGCATTCTGAAGCAGGACACCACCACCTACCTACCAGCACCCTCCAGTAACCTACCAGTACCTTCCAGCATTGCACTAAACACCTTCTGGCACAGCAGACCCCATCTCTATCTGCACAGATGCTGCTCCCAGTGGTCTGCAAGTCCCAGCAGTGCAGATCACCCATGTTTCCATGCAAAGGCAGAGCCAGAGGCTGAATATTGCTCTGCATTACACACTCCTTCACTGAGCCCAAAAGAGGGAAACAGGATTTTTGGCTCACTTTTCCTGCTCATGGGACCATTTGCTACCCAGAACAACCCATCACAGGTCTCAGCGATGAGGGAGCGCTCAGTGGTGGTGTGTCCCATTTGCACAGTGGTGGTGTGTCCCACTCCTGTCAAAAAATACCACTTGCAAACATCCTGAACAGGTAGAAAGCCACTGCAGGAGTAATGCAGAGCAGCTTCTCTGCCCAGGCTCTCTTTTGTCTTCCAATCCAAGCTCTTTGGCACGTGTGGAATGGCTCTTTGACAAGAACAGCATAACCTGCTTTACAATCAGTATTTACTTGCTGGTAAAAGCTGTTAATTGCCTTGTACAGTCTTCTGTCAGCAACGTTATCCCCTCCTGTCCTGCTGAGACTGGAATGAGGGATTGTCCTGTTCAGTGGCTGCAGTGGGACATTGAGGGGGACAAGGTGAAATATAATAGGAGAAATATCTACGGCAGAAAGCAAGGTTAACCAAAAAGACGTGAGGGGAGCAGGATTCCAAGGAGAGAGGAATGCTGAGGGAGGAAAAGCACGGAGTTCTCTTGACAAAGGTCCAGGATCATTTTAAAAAGGGCCTAAGAAATTATTTTTTAAAGTCTATTTTTAATACAACCTACATGTGTGACGAGAGCGCTGCCTGCTACGCCACTATCTCATTGCCTCCAAGATTAGCAACAAAAAGATTAATTTAGACAGGACGGAATATTTTCTGACAGAAGTGTCACTGCCTCCTGGGGAGCGAGTCTGACCCAAAAAGATCACGTACAGGGAAATCCCACACCACAGGCAATCCCTCACGGGCAAGAGTCCCCCAGCTGGAAACACAGCAGTTTGGGTTGATTTCAGCCCAGCCCCAAGGTGACATCATGTGTCTGTAATATGTCACTATAATCGGTCATAAACACACGTACTCCACTAGGGCCAGTGAGAAAAAGCTGCAGAGACAAGCGTCTCCTGTTCTCTCAGGAAAGTTAATCAAGTTTATGTTTTAATTCCTCCAAGTAATACAGAAATAAAAGGCTCAGGATCATCCCCTGTCCCTTTTCCAAGGAGAAAGCTCTCTCCAGCGCTGCTCCACACACAGAAGATGACAAGATACTGTAGACAGAGCCTCTACTGCTCTCCTCAGCCCTGAAGTGAGAGGCAAAACTCCCATCCACATTGATGGATACACAGGAATGGCCCATCTGGGGACTCCCAAATTAAAAGCTGATGGCACAGCTGAAAAGTCACAGCGTTTGGGTTGTACTGAGAGAACTTGCCCACTTAGTAACATTTTTCATTCTCTCCCTGGCCAGAGAAATTGAGCGTATGCTTCACTTACACTGAAAAATACCTCCTCCAAATGAAACAGAATAATTTCTCCACATTGCTACTAACATTTCTGCTCTGAGGGAGACAAATACAAATGGGATCTTATAACCACAGCCCACTTCCAGTCCCACCAGCCCTTTAATACACCGGTAATTCCTCCTGCCCAGGGCTCTCCACTGACATCACTTCACCCGTTCCAAAGCAGAGCAGCTGTTTAGCAGCAGCTCAGCAGGACAGCTCAGGAGGTGACGAATCTTATGTCCAGTTGAGACTTGGGAAGTTTTAGGGAAACAAAATCCCAACTGTGTAAACTGGAAGAGAGCTGAGACACCTGGTCCAATCCTGCTGCTCCAAAACCAACACCAAGCAACCGTTCCAAACCACGGGGATTTGGCTTTACAGAATCACAAAAACATTAAAGTTGGAAAAGCCCTCTAAGATCATCAAGTCCAATCATCAACCCAACCCCACCATGGCCACTAAACCACGTCCCCAAGTGCCACATCCACGGCTTCTTGAACACCTCCAGGGATGGGGACTCCACCACTGCCCTGGGCAGCCCCTTCCAGTGCTGGACCACTCTTTCAGGAAAGAAATTCCTCCTCATATCCAACCTCACCCTCCCTTGGCACAACTTGAGGCCATTTCCTCTCATCCCATCGCTTGTTCCTGGGGAGCAGAGACCGACCCCCCTCACTACCCCCTCCTTTCAGGAGCTGCAGAGGGGATAAGGTCTCCCCTCACCTCCTCTTCTCCACTTGACCCCCCCAGCTCCCTCAGCCGCTCCCCATCATTCGGCTGCCCCAGAACCCCCCCCCGCT
>NW_010162680.1:0-4868 GCF_000695765.1 Mesitornis unicolor | reverse complement strand
ATTCGAGGGCGGCCTCAGCAGTGCCCAGCACAGGGGAAGGATCCTGCCCTGCTCCTGCTGCCCACACCAGTGCTGCTGCAGGCCAGGATGGCGTTGGCCTTCTTGGCCACCTGGGCACTGCTGGCTCCTGTTCAGTCGCTGTCAACCAGCACCCAATAGCTCTTAGCTGACGAAGTTGACAGGAGCAGATCACAGCGTGAGGTGGGATGGGATGGGATGACTGCAGCCCAGCAGGAGCATGATCTTTAGAAGGTAAAACGGAGCCACGGCAGGCCTGACGCCAACAATACCATTAGGCCTAAATGTTCCAGTGTTTCATTCCATCAAAAATCTTGGAGAAACTTCTTTTTGGCTGAACCAGGTGTCACAGAAAAGAGTGCCAGCTTCAGGGTTTCTCTGCCAAGTCAGGAGGAGACTTCCAGGGCAGCCCATGCAGTGCAGAGATCAGAGATGGGTGCACAGAAACCTAACTGCCTGCCCCAAATCCATAAGAGCGCACTCCCCTACTCCATTGGATGGCAGCTCCAGCAGATGAGGCCACTTCTCAGGCTCCTCTGTTGTTCCCAGTAAGGCTGCATCACCACACAGGTTCCCAGTACAGAGCACCAGCTACTGAAAAGTCCTTCTGGCCACTGAGAATTCCCTTTTCCCTCTAACGCGGCCTCTGTTCTCCACTTTGGAAAGCACACCCAGCTCAGGCAGAGGGAAGCAGCACGTAGCAGTGGCCAGAGCACCGCCCTGGGGTGCAACAGCTCCCTCTTCCAGTCTCAGCACTGCAAGAGGCTTGGGTGAGTTGGACAAGGCCTCTCTCCTCAGCTGTCCCGTTTGTAAACTGCGAACATTTAGGCTGGAAATGGTTTCCAATCTAGGGGCAGAAGCAGCCTATGAAATGGTTAAACACAACCAACGTGAAGCACAAGTCAAGCCCATTGGGACATAAACCATGTCTGGGTTGTTTCCCCCTCCACACGAGCCTCCGCACCATCGCACTTCAAGGTGTGAGTGAGCAATTGCCGCACAGCTGTGAGCCACCAGACCCCACACCACGTTCCAGGGTCCAGATTTCTCCTTTCATGGCTGTTATGTTAATGGTTGGTCTCTACCCTGCTCATCCCATGGGAGTCCATGCCTGACAGAGGGTTCTTCACAACGCCAGCCTGTCTGGGCATGACCAAAGGACACTGACACTGAATCTCCTGCGTTATCAGAGCCCAGCCACATCTTCTGTCAACCCCCACGCAAACACCAGCTGCTCCTGCCTGTGACTGGCAATGTTTGTCATTAACATATGCTCAGAAACCTCTATGAAGCTTCTACACATCTTTTTAAGATTGTCAGGTCTTTCATGCTGAGATCTTAACGCAGCCTCACAAGCAGTTCTTGTCACCCTCACAGAAAACAGAAACCCCATAGCAGTGCTGCGTGCCATTGGATTGAGGAAACTGAGGCACATCACCAGAAGCCACTTCCTTGGAGTTGTAAGGGAGCTGATAGCAAAAAGAGAAGAAAAATTGCTATTCCTTGGTCTAACCAACAATCCTGTGCAAGCAAGAGAGCTCAGGGAGGCTGGCCCAAAGCCCAAACACCCTTGCATCCTCCCTTACAATCCTGAAAGCATTTTGCAAGCAAATCTCATTTCATGCTTCATACAAAGACCAGATAATTTTGTTGCAATTACCAGATGCCTTTTATATTGGCAGGATGTATCTCCAGGATATTGACAAGTCAATCTGTTTGCTGACAATTTAAAATAAATTGCCCTTGAAATATCTGGCAGCTGATGTGACCCCACCGTTGTGCCGGAAGGAGGTTCCCAGAGTAGTCGCTAACACCCGTTTCCAGAAAGAACAAGGACAATCTGTTCTTGTGTGTCCTTAGCCGCTGGTCACACTCACAAAAATGCCACCTGTCCTTCAGAAGCTAACACCACAGATACCAGTAAGGACTAATTGCAGAGAGCTCAGGGTATTAGCAGCCATTCCTGATGCATTTCCCCACTTTTACATATTACTGCTGCTTTGTTTCCTGTGCTGATCTCCAATTCCCTCTCCCTGTCAGCTGAACTGGGTTTGGCCTATGGAAAGCTCCTCTGAGGCACCTCTCATACCTGTCTGCTGCCAACAAAGTGAGAGACACAAATCAGGAACCAACAGCCCCACAAAGTCATTGCTAACCCTAATCCAAAGGATGATGAAGCCTCTTGCCAGATCGCTGTGCGAGCCACAGACCTCTGCAGGCCAGTTTCAGTTGCTAACATCAACCCAAATTACTCAGGATTCAGGGCAAGATCTCTAAGGGTTCGGGACCCACTACTGGAGTTAGATTTTTGAAGGGATCTGCATTTGTTGGATCTGTATAGTGATACATTTAGGAATGAGTACAAGGCTGAGCAATGGGTAGGGAGAAGTAAACCAGTAAATATTGCTCCCTCTGGCCTCTCTTTTCCTGCTGCTGCTGGGCTTTCAACACAGCAACCGGGATGACATTCAGAAGATAACTGAGCCCACTGTGTCCAGTTAACCTGGGACAGACAAAAAGGCTGCTGGGCAGGGGGAAAACCAGCAAGAAATGGAACAGAAAACGGTCTCCTGGAGGTGTGGTGTGTGAGATCCTCCCATCACTGCAAAGGAAATGCACACACAGCTCACCCTCCCTTCAAAGAAATCGGAAACCAGTCTCTTGAAAAAGGAACTTGAAACAGAAATGCAGCTTTCAAGATTATCTTGTATTTGGTGGGTCTGTCTTTGAGGCACTCACCTAAAAAACCTGATCCCTGCATTCAGTGTCTCAGCTGCCTGGGCCGTTCCTTTACTTACTCCAAGGAGATTGCTCAGGGTCTTGTCACCAGCTCAGGTGGCTTCCACCAGGTGTCTGTCTGGCTTTCTCCAGCCCCACAAGCAGCAGTGACATGTACCTTTAGGCTGAAAAAGGACACAGAGTAACGATTTCTGGGACAATAGGCATGTCAGAGAAGATAAAAATACCTCCTCGCCAATCACACTGGGAAAGTTGGTAACGTAAAATCGCTGTGGTCATCAGGCTTTTAAACCTGTAAAAACTCAGTCATTTCACAACACTGACAGCATCCTGCAGCCAGGCCCAAGGTTCTGCTCTGAAGTGAGAGCGGCGAGTTAGCACCGAGGAGGTTCTTCCGCTCATCAGTGCTGGAGTAGGAGGAAGGAATTAGAAGTCCCTTGTGCATCTAATACCCAGGATTATTCTCATGGAATATTTCCTTGGACCAGTCCAGCTGACGTAGGCCACGGTCCCGTAACAGATTCCAGCTGAGCGTGGGGGAGCACAGCAGTGACAGGGTCAGGATTTTACAAACTACCTCAATGAGGTGAGAAAACGCTTTTGTAGCAGTAATTCCCACACCTGGGTGCATGGAGCAGTGCGGGACATTTTAAAGGCTGGCAGTCTCCACAGACTATACATTGTACAGACCCTAAAACAAGCAGTCTCAATCAGTTTACTCCTCCTAAAAAGTTAAAACTCTCTACGCCAGATACATTCCCCTGAGATTTACAGGTAGTTCTGGCTGAACACCCCTCACCTTAGCCTTCTCATTTTTATTTTCAGCAAAGCAGCGAACTCTGTCAGGACTGGAAACATCCCTCCCATGACAGCTTCAGGCAGGTCCCTGTCCCTGAGGTGGAATGGGGCTGCAGTGGTGCTTGGAGCAGCCCCTTCCCCAGGCAGAGACAAGGACCTGAAAGGCCTCCCCATGTCAGATCCAAACCTGGCAAGGCACAGCTGCTCCAGCCACCAGCCACAAGGTTTCAAGAAGTTAAACCAAAGGTTTGGGTCTCTTTTTCACCTCCCTTCCATAACTTTTTACCTGAAAGTGAATTAGATCCTGGCTTTGTCCGGCATCACAGAGAGCTCTGGTAAATTTACTGAGTATTTTTACTCAGTATTACTCAGTTTTATTCAGTTTTACTCTGGTACCCTTTACTGAGAGGGTCGTCAGAGGCTGGAACAGGCTGCCCAGGGAGGTGGTGGAGTCACCATCCCTGGATGTATTTAAGGAGCGGGTAGATGAGGTACTTAAGGATATGGCTTAGTGGGTAGACAGGAACGGTTGGACATGATGATCTCAGAGGTCTTCTCCAACCGAGCGATTCTGTGATTCTGTGATTCTGTATAAATCAGCAAAATGGCAGAGTGAGCAGAGAGGCCCTTCCACCCCCACAGCTGCAGAGTGGAGCTTCCCAGGGCGGCTGGCACAGGAGCGGGGCCAAGGCCAAGGTTATTCGCACACCTTCAGCTAAGGGTGCAGGCATGGAAAATGGGGCAAAATCAAGATGTTCTAGAGCCCAATCTCTGAAATATTCTCTTTGAGCAAACACAAGACCCCATGGCCAAGGAAAGGCACAACACAAGACACTTGGCACAAGGATGGAGCAAAAATAATTTCTAATACCAGGGATTGATTGCAGACCCGCAGCCAAGAGGATCAGAAATGTCATTTATAACCACACATCAGCCAAAAAACATAACCAAGGGCACCACTGCGGCCTGGGTTTCCCCCTTCGATGGACACAGGAACACCTTTGGTGTGAAGGGTGCAAGGGCAGCTGAGGGGAGCAGGCTGGGCAGGCAGTGCCCACTGCGCTGAGGGAGAACGGGGCTCTCAGGGCTCAGCCGCAGGACTCGGCGGCTCGGCCTACCCGACAAGGGAGCTGCCCTGGGCTCGGTGCGCCTAACACGGTCCGGACACTCCTGGCGCCGAGCTCTGAGGGGTAGAAAACGCGTGTGGACCGGCTTTTCGCCCGGAGGGGCGACCTACCTTCTGACTGGCCACGGGCACTGCCTGTCACAGGATGTCACCTTCCACAACCAATGGGCGTGCAGGAATCGGGGCG
>NW_010162679.1:7393-25639 GCF_000695765.1 Mesitornis unicolor | reverse complement strand
TCCAGGAAGTCATTTCCATAAACTCCTCCTATCTGCGCTTGTGCAGTACCTTCTGGTGGTCGTCGTGGAGAGCTCCTTTTCGTGACCTTTAATAACCTTTTGCTTCTGCGCAGACTCAGTTGTTCTCTGGTTCTTGCTCAATCCAGGGGGTCAGGTTTAGCCGGTTCTTGAGACCACTCTCTGGTTCTTATCAGTAACTCTTCTCAAGACTTCTCGCTCCACCCAGTCCACACAATTAGCAGCACATTTAGTAAGTGATAAGAAATACAATGTTTCCCAAGGTTTCTTTAATCCCTTTTTCATTACTACTAGTAAGCAGAGGTAAGATAAAGGTATTAGACTGCTATCTTTTGATTATTTTCTCCTATTTTACTGTCATGCTGCTAGTTTCCATTTCCATGGAAACGGGACAAGAGAAGCAGTTTGTAGCAATGTACAAGCTATAGTTGGGAATGACACACATAGCTGCTGGATGTCAACTGATAGCTATAAAAGTGAAGGCACAATACAAGAGGAATCACAAGAGGGAAATGTATGGACACAGGGAAGGAAACCCAGAGATTTCAAAGTCATTGAGCACTTCTCCTTCCTAGTAAAGGTTATGGACTGTTTTCTTTCTCCATTATTACCTTCAGTTTTGAGTTCTTTACTTGGATCTGGCCTTCTTTCTATTATTTCTGTTATAATTAAGTAATATTATGTTGTCATGGTGCCTGAAGACCCCAGAAAACCTGAGGCCTTCCTGTGCTAGAACCATGCAATCCTGGAGCAAGAGACATTTCCATAGTAGGAAGAAGAAAAAAGCACAGGAAAGGTAAAATTATTTGCCTGCCATCACACACACACATCGATGACAGAGCCAAAAATCTACCATCTTTCCCTCTTCCCAGTGTATGCTAAACCCTCACCTATCTGCCCAAACTGCCCATAGACCTTCGGAGAGTTTTGCCTGTGAATTTATTTTTCCTTGGAAGGTCCTGATCAAACTGTTCTTCCTCTTCAAAGTAGTAAGGCAATGTAGTAACAGGGCAATTCACTAAACTCCAACTCACAGTTACAGATATTTCACCTTTGAATTGCTCGTGCTGATAACACTCAGACTGCTGCACCTTTCCACCGAATCCTGTGATCAGTCACCCTCTTTGCTATCAAAGATTTTGTCCGGATTTTCTTCTTTGCTATCATGTAGCCTGCTTAGAGGCCACAGGTCTCCTAAGAACACCACTATTTCTGATTGGAAATTCATGATGGAATTATTACATTTTAATTACTTAATTTCAAATGAGGTCTTCTGTCTAAAATATGTGATACAGAATGAAAAAATCCTTTATTGTTCACTAGGCAACAGGCACGTCATCTTATTGGCAGGTAATGATTACTGAGGAAGGTTTTCAGCACTGGTTACACTGGGTCACTCACCTTTAACTCACCTGCACAGCAGGATGCTGAGCGCTGTTGCAGGAACAGAGGGCACCAAAGGAACAGACCAAAGGCAGGTCTCCTAAAGGAGGACTGAGATAATCTTTCTGATGATGTGGGAAATCTGTACATTTGGGCCAAATAGAAGAAAGGAATTGTGTTTTGGAGCATTTAGTTCATATACTAAAGGCTTGATCAGGCCCAAGAGAGATGAGCTGTGAATTCTTGCATTACACAGCTGGCTGGAGCCTCTGCTACAAAAGCACAGTAACAGGGGAAGAACGAGGCCCATTACTATGAAAGCCACTCTTTAATGAAAGGTCAATTACAGCCTGTGTTTATGAGGAGAAACACAAACTCATTGCCTGCAATCTGTGCTTTTTCAGCTTTTCTCTTTGGATATTCTCAAACCTAAGATCCAAATCTCGTTTACGATGTGTGTGTACCTCCCACTATTTACTTTTTAATTGAACTTAGAAGGTCCATGCTTGACTCTTTTCAGTCTAAAAATGGGAAGACCGAGCCACTCTATGTATCCACCCAAACCCAAAAGCTTGTTGTTCTATAACTGCTTGAACACATAGGTAAGCAATCTGCCTCTTGGTGATCAGGAAGGATTGGTATTCATAATGCTGGGGCAGGCAGCATAAAATCTCCTTACAGCAGATAAGCCAAGAACCTCACACATCAATGCATCACACTAAAGAATTAATTTGGTTTATTGCAAAACAATTCTAGTGTGTTAGATTTTTCCTTTTTTCTTTTTTTGTTATTTATTTAGTGCAGAAGGCCTTTTTTAGTAATTTGATGTTCTTCTTTATAAACTTTCCAATAAGAACAGAAACATGGAGACATTTAGGGCATTTTTTACTACATGGAGAATGAATGGAGAGATGTAAATTCATTTTATGATACAGCGCTATTCCCTTTGTACCTTAAAACTCAACAGAGTAACACATCTTGTCTGCGTGTTAATGTCTTCTTCCATCTTCAGCCTACCAGAAACCCCTTCATTGCTTCACAGCTCAAGTGTACCCTGTGGGAATGTTGCCCCTCTCCTTGGAGCTCCTAAAATCTGGTAAGGAATTACAACTAAATACCAACAAAAACTGTCACTAGAGTGCAAGCTGTCCCGAAATCATTCCTGCAGAAGAAAATCAGGTTTACACATGAAAAATGAAAATAAAACAGAAGGCATGTAAAAGATTATCAGATGCAGATATCCTCCACATGTTCCCCAAATGGAGTGTCAAAGGCAGGGAGATGTCTCAGTTCTGCCTTCACAGCCCCTAAATTCCTTCCCACACTCCAGAATGTCCCGACCTCTTCCTTCACTTGTCAGCCCTCAGTGCTCTCCAGTTTCTCCAGAAATCAGCTTTGCACAGTGTCAGGGACTGGCAGACATGTGCATCAGGCATCCCTGGCACTGCAGAATCCCTTCCCATGTGGGAGTAACCACACTGAAAGCACACGAGAGGATGTGTTTCCCCTTCTTCCAGATTTCAGCACATTAACGGAGCCAGACATCAGAGAAGTGCTGAAAAAAATCAGAGTCACCACGTATAAGTCAAACCCTTTCCAGCCACAGCTGGTGAAAAATACCTGCAAGCAACGCTACTGACAGACCTTGTCAACACCACCATGAGGAAGGTGGCAGTAGCTCACTGGTTCTCCTAAACCAGAGCTTGGCATCTCCTGGGAACACTTTTTGGACATGTCTGATCCTGTGAATTATGGTTGGCTCTAAAACACTTCTGAGTAATGGGATTATGAAGTACACAGAGAAATATTTTCTTTTAAATCTTTTGACCACCAGGAAAGCCCCTGAGACTAATGCATGGTATTGCGACATGTTCGGTAACACCTACAGGTTAGCATTTATCTATAGTCTAGTAAAAAGCATATGTGCTTGCTCGTGGGATTTGTTACTCGTATCAGTTCAGGAATTGTTCAAGGGATTGAAGAAGAAACTTTTGAAAGAGATTCTTTCTGATTAACAACAAAATAACAGGAAGGGAGTGAACTCTGAGTGAAGACCAATGGAAGTAATAAAAAATATGCAAGTAACAAATGCTGTAGAAGAGCAAACAACCTCATGACATGCCTCTACATCAAAGGACTTTGCAACTGCAGCATCAGGATAGATTACAATTCAGCTGGGTGCCTGGTTGCTACAGTCTGTTTTGCCTGAGCTAAAGGCTGAGCATTAGATGAGCATCAGATTTAACTGAAGACCTGCGAGTGCTGAGTGCTTAGCTTCTTATGGCAACCCTGAAATGTGTTTAACACCCCACATCTGGAAGCAGGCAAACAGAAACAACCCTGTGGCAGCATACAAGAGACTTCTATTCCACTTGTGCTGACTGTTCTTCACTGTCACACCATGCAGCCGATGTGCCACAGGGTGGCAAAGAAAAGGATTCAAGGAATGTAGATTACTTAATTATTTTGTGTATGCTTAATATAGATTACTTCATTCCCCAAAATAACTGAACCCAGCAGAAAATTTTAGCAAGGAAAGACAGCTCCTGAATGCAGTGATTACAAGACAAATGGCACTACATTTGACAGATAAGTTATTTCTTTTATGCTTCCTTAAAAATCTTTTCCATTATAGTCTCAAGACTTTCCATAGAAGAACCTACAGGAAGTTGTAAGAGGAAAGAAAACTCTTCCTTCGGGAAAGTTATAATTTCTTGGGATGATTTTCCACCAATTATTCCAAAGATAGAAAGGTACAGCATCACACTCCTTTTACGAGCTTGGGATCTTGATCAAATTTCATTTTCTTACACTGCAGAAATTACCAGGGCTCATGTGTGCACATGTGAATGAAAGGCATTATTTGCAATCAAGCCATGACAGCATGTTTTCTTCCTTATCACATTCAATGAGAAATGAAAGCAAATCCTGAAGAGGAGAGTGTGTCCCAGAAATGGAAAGGCCATGGCTGTTACTTCTTATACCAGTGGATCCTCAGACTATGGCCTCTCATGGCCAAACTAGATTTGGTGACTCTTGTTATGGCCTCTTCTGCAGGGCAAGTCTATTCTCTAGGCAGTTTATAGACCCTGGAAATGAACACTCTCTCTTTGTGGTGGAAGGAGGGAAGTGATCCTCTCACCATCCTCTCGTTCCTTGACACTTCCTGATCTGAATTAGCTAAATGTGCAGAGATTTCCACAGTATCTGGGGAGCACTCAGACATAGTTGTATGCATAGGACCAAAAGATCTGCTTGCGGCTCCCTGGACTGTAATCTGGTCCATGATCTGGTCTCACTGAGTACAAGACAACTGTCCTAGTTCTGTTCTCTTAAATCCACAGAAGCTGCTATGAGTTTTTAAGACCAGATTTCTGAACCTGAAATGGCACTGCTCTCTCTCTCACACAAATAATAGAGAAGAGGAAGAAAATCAAGAATGGGAAATAAAGAGAAACGTAAACAAAACCGAAAAAACCTAACCAAATAAAAGGCAGGGAGTCAGATTATAAGGTCCAAACCCATCTTCTTTTTCTGTGAAAATTAGGTTTCTATCACCACCCAGATATGAAGAACTTAGCACAGTTCTGTCCAGCTCATCCAAGGGCAACACCAGTGTCTCTGCAGCATTCCCTGTCTCCTCTCCGGGAGGTGATGTTTTCCCCTGGAAAGTGCTCTGGTTCCCTGATGTCGTTCCATATGTCAATACCTCCCTGAAGGTTGGACTGCCTCTGTCACCTCTGTCTCCTCTGTAGCCCCCTTGACCTGCATGCTTACTGCTAATGCCTACAGTGCAGCTGGCAGCAGAATTAGAAAAAAGTTGTGCTCCAGGAAGTGATACGAAGCATTGGCGCAGAAAATAACCAGGAGCCTACTGTGGATCCCTCAACATCCTGGGTTTGAATTCTTCCAGCTTTCCATCACACATGCATCTTTGGTAATGTTTGGGTTGGTGGTTTTTTTAATGGACTGAACTATCTGAAATGTTTCCTACAGTAGATTTCCTGGTTTAAATATTTTAAAATGGATTAAACTTCTTTCTACTTGAAGAACTGGATCCCTGCATTTTAAAAAAAATTTTCTTGCTGTATTAATTTATCTTTGTTTCCCTATTTAGGTCATGGGTTTGGGATTTTTTTTTCTTTACTCCCCCCCCCCTTCTTTGTTTTACATCTGACTCAAATTGAGCACTTAGGGAATGAAAGATGATACCATATTCTGTACCATCTCTCTCAAAGTTTATCAAAGAACTTGGTTAGTCAGTTCTTGGTCTTTGACAGGAGTTAGAACACTACTGTGCTGACTTATAGCAGGTTCTGGAAACACATATACAGGGAGTAAATTTTGACCACCTCATTTATTCTCTAAGACCCCTCACAAAACCACTTATCTGAAATAGCAAATCTATCTACAGGGCCTATAGAAGAAATCCATAGGGTTAGAAGAAGGAGAAAAATTGCATGGTTTCAGAAAGGCACAGAGGATTGCAATGGTAATGCCAGCACCAAGAATAATAGAGACTGGAACAATCATTTCATAATGATGGTTCACATTTTATTAACTTCTTAAAATGGCGTCCTTAATGGCTACAAACGAACACCATGAACAACAGCCTTACAATCTTCCTTGAGGTGAAGCAATTATGACCTACTGTTGAAAAAGCTGCCTGTTTTCTTCATCCCAAGGAGCTGCCATCTGATGGTTTGAGCCAAGCAGATGAATCAGACATTTCTGCAGTCTCTTTCTGACTTTGTGTGACTGAGGGAAAATCATTCAACCTCCCTGTGATGCAATTTCCTCATCCGTGGAAGCAGGAGAGCTGTCGTTCATGTGGAGAGACGCTGCGGGTGCAAGTTTTGTGAAGTGCATTGTAGGCAGCAGAACAGGGAGCTGCATTGCCTGAATGTGAAGATTCATTCTTTACAACTGCTAGTACCTTACCTCTAACCAGCCATGTTTGCCAAGTCCTCAAGTCTCACAACAAACTTTCGGTGTCCATAAATGCTTTCCATAGGCTTACAAGCATGGGACATGCTTCTGGAGCTATTAGAGACAAAAATCAACTTTAATTGCATGTCCCAGATATACCTTTTTAGGTCTCTTGCTGGCTGTTTTCACTTGGAGACTTTGTCTTAGGAGAGGGTATAATGTTCAGTTCTTTCGGGTTGCATATGCTGTAACCAAGAAGGACATGCTGACCTCCAAACCCCACCTTTCAACAGCAGAACTGTAAATATGAGTGTCTTGCATTTCAGAAATGACCACAGCGTTAAAAGCTAGGGGTGGGTGGTAGGAGTTTATTTTTGTCACAGGCAATTATACTTGCAGTTGTGCATGGTCATGAAGATAAATCAGAGTTTATGCTTTGTGGCAAAGGAGAAAGCTTGTGGGACTCAGTTTCAAAAGACTTCTCAATGAATCAGTCACCTTCAGGGGCAATGCTGGCAGTTGTTGATGTGCATACTGAGATGGGTAGGAAAGGAGTCTGGCTGTGTTTGACATACAAAACGAAGGCAGTTGGTTTGGTGTAAAACAAGCACGGGGGAGATTAGCATCATTTACTGTTTGCGTACTGAGGGCCTGCCATAACAACTTCTCTTGGTTAAAGAGAATAGCTCCTCAAACAGATGAAGGCTTATCAAGTCCTGCAAATCATCACTCTAAGGCCTTTTCCATGGGAAGATGCACATCCAGGGAGAGATGCAGCAATCATTAATACCCCCGTGTGTGTATCTGGCTCCCATAGCAGCAAGCAGGGGATGGTTGGTGCTGTTTAGTCAGCTGCTTTCCCCCATCAGCACTGCATCTTGCATCTAGCCCTAGTGTCCAGTGTCTTCTAACTGCTGACCAGCAATTGACAATTTTAACTATTATTGCTGCAACCTCTTGAATCTGAAACAGCAATCCTGAAGAGGAAAGCAGCCACAAAAGAGTAGATGAAAGTTTTCATGCAGAAAGGAAATGAATAATTGCTCTTGCATAAAAACAAAGCAAGCTATAAATCATACCTGCAAGCCAAAACAGGGAAACTGCAAAACAAAAAAATACCACCTGAAACAAACGAACGAAAATCTTATGACCACCTGGAAGTACAGCCAACTCAAAGAACAGCTCAGAGTGCAGCTCTTTACATCATGCCCAACAATTATCTTGAAAGAAGCATCAGTCAGAGGTAAGTCAACCTGTCGGTAGAAACTCAGACAATGGCAAAGAAAACAATGGTTGCAGGGTCACTTCAATCTTGAGAAGTTTCATCCTTCATGCAGGTGTTGTAAGGGCAGGCAGAAATTCATTGGCCTTTATTGGCTTACGCAGCTGATTTGAAGTCCTAAAGGCTCACTACCGTTTTTCTACAGGTTATTCTGTCCGCTGTAAAGCAGATCACACAGAATCACAAAATGTTAGGAGTTGGAAGGGACCTCGAAAAATCATCCAGTCCAACCACCCTGCCAGAGCAAATAACATGTATTATATAGTGTCTAGTATATACCTTATAGCTATATATGACATGCATACATATAACAAACATATGTAGCAACATATCATATAGCTTCAGATGGGTTTATCTGAAATGTGGCATCTTTGTGAAAATCTGTTGAGAAAGGGGTCGGTGTACCAAGGCAGAAAATATCAGGAAATGTTTCTTACACACCTCTGCAGAGGAAAACCCACCCAGTTCCATACTACCCTGGCAGTACTATATCAGACTTCTCCTTTGCACTTGTCCTTCTTTCTCTCTTTCTTTTTCTTGTGATTTTGTCTGACTGTGGTGTCTGCTGGCACTGGCCAAGCCCTTGCGTTGTCTATTCTCTTCCACCAAACCATATTTAGTGCTGTTCTCTGCCCATAAGGACATAAGAGTCTGACCCTTTGTGTTTATACTTCAGTTTGAGTTTTTATTAATTTGAATGGAAGATATATTTTGCTTTCCAGTTTATTGATCAGTTGTGTACAATTCTTTGCTTGGGATGAAAAGATGTTTAATGAAAGCTGTGCTGCCTCCTCCCACATGGAGAGGGATGAAGTCTGTAATTGCACATGACACTGTATGCTTCTGCTATTCCTCAGTGACCACAGAGGTAAATCTAAACAGATACAGATATCTATAACAGTGCAGCCTATCCATACTAAATGTTATTCAAGCAAACCAGTCTCCATCCAAAGGCTTCTGCATCTCACCAGCCTTCCTGGAGAGGCAGTTGTGAACAATATAGCTGTGCCTTTCTACTTCATGTGGAAGTGATAGGCAGCTAAAATGAGTCATCTCTTTACCACTAGGTTCATGGAAATTTTTCTTCCCCAGATGGGTCATTATATAATGGCTTTACTGCAGAGTAATGTATGATTACTATCCTTGAGACACTTAAAAAAAATCAGATAATACTGCTTAGTCCTAAGCAGTTATCAGGCTTTGCTTCAATATGCTGGAAGTCCTTTGCAGAAGCCTAGGACACAAGTAAATATAATTTAGATTGTATCTGACATCAAAAACGGTAGAAGAAATCTGCTCACAAGGATAGTGAGTCACAGAGGATTTACAAGTAAAGCTGTATACAATTTCTTAGGAGGAAATTATTTTCCCACTCTTAAATGAGCATGGAAAGATCCCATAGAGAAGCAAATTCAACTAGGTGAGATGATACAGGCTGTTAGGAAGGCTTCCTAGGGTCCAGAAGGGAAAGATGCTCTGTCTGGACCATCAGACCATGACAGAAAGGATACTGGAGGACCTCAGTTCCTCTGGGAAGAGCCTCAGCAGAGGTGGCACGTTCAGGCTGCAAAGGCAGCTGAGCAGGGCGGCAGGGCAGTGGTGGGCTCCGCTCCGAGTTCCTGCTCCACTCACACTGCATGGGAATGAGCTCAGGATTCACACCCAGAACAGAAACCGGGCTTCACACACTTACGAACAGCTTGTTACCAGTACTGCAGCAAACACTGTGCCTCGGCGCTGTGGTGCACACATGAAGGATGTGGAGAGCCCAGAGGCTTCTCCGTTACAACTCGTGACTGCCTAAGTCTAAAATTTAGATCCTCAAGCAAGTGCTGTGGTTGCTGAGAGCTGGTGGAGAGCTCATACTGGCCACAGCTGTAGTACAATCAGAAAATTATATCTTTATCTGTGACCAAATCCAAAGCTAATGTAATCACTAGTGTAGCGTTTTTAATGTGGGGCTATATTTGACCCTGTGCTCTGATACTGTCCCTTACTTGTTTAATGTCAAAGCGTGCTTGGAGCTGTACAGCTGGAAAAATAAATACAATTCTGTATTTATGATCTTATGTTCACAGGACTGCTTTGCAGTACTGTAAGGACCTCTACAAAAAAGTTTACTGCCTTAGACTGCATGTAAGAGGAACTAATTTACCCAGAAGCTTGTGCATGAAGGCTGCAATTAGACCACAAGGCAGTCTCAGTTACCACGCTGAGTTCTCACCTTTTGTGAGTCTGAAAAACATTCACTTTTTGAGCTGAAAATGTTCATCTCTGCTTTCTGGACAGAAATATATTATTTTAGTGAGCTTTACCCCTTCAATTATCATTGAGTTATGGCAAAGCATAGAAAACACATATTTTCTTGTGTTGTAAAATAAATTCCAGCAATGCTGTTGGTTGGTTGGGTTTTTTTAGCTAAACAACAGCAAAGAACAGCTGAACTCTAAGAAATAAAATCTGGCAAGGCCCCAGTTCAGCTCAGGATTGATCCTTCTGCCACTCCTTGCCCAGGAAAATAATTTAGCATGGACAGCAAGTTAAGTATGTGCTCACATCCCCTTCAGATCAGCGCTAAAGTTACAGTTAAGTATGTGATGAAGTGTTGTGTGGGATAGGGATAGTTCACAGAATTGTGACCCAGCTATATTTCTTGCCTGGAAAATGAAATGTCTAAGCAGGTGCTGAGGAAAAGCATTTCAAAGCTAGGTTCTCAGGGCACAGAAGAAACAGGCTAAGTCTGCAGCAGCACACTAAAACACAGAAAGTCAGACCCCCAGTATCCAGGATGCTAAGAGCAAGACATGTCCCCAGGTTCTTCCTGGAGCTCAGGAAGTCCCGAAGGGCAGAATTTGGGAAGGGAAGAGGGGACATGGCTCCGTTGTGCAGGGGATGCTGGCCCAGCACTGCCCACAAAACATTCCCAGAATCCAGGCAGGCCAGGACAAGCAGGGTATTATAAGATGCTTTCACCTCTTCATATGTTCCAATCTTCCTCACCCCATGCTGCTGCTGGACTCCATGACAGACCAGGGAGACATGGAGCTGCTCTGTAAGAACATTTTTACCCCAGGTTGCATCTGCCCTGCAACCAGTTTAACTGCATAAGCTCCACACTGCTGAGAAATCACAAAATAATCCTAAATTACCCAAATGAAAATTCAACCTTGACTGTGCAAATCTAACACTTCTGCCGCTATTATGCCCCTTATCTCTATTTCCTTTTTAATACTTAGTGCTGATAAGTGACAACATTAAGCTAATGACTCTCTCTTATTTATATTTTAAAAACAGACCCCATTGATATACTATCCAGAAACCCCACAATGACTAGTTTTCTATCTGATTTTTTTTCAAATAAGACTCTTGAGGGCTTGTAGGTGCTCTGCTGGCAAGGTCTGCTTTCCCAGGCAAGCAATCTGTCTCAGGCTTGCTTCACTCCTGTACAGGGCTTTGGAAACATTTTTGTCAACCTAATGTGAATTTCCAAACCATACTGCTTTCTCTCAGTCTGCAAAACTCTACTTTCAGGATGGTGCGCTTCATTCAGAAACCACGAGTTGTGCTTAACAAGCTAAACATTGGACCTGACGTGAACTCATTAACTAACGTGACCTAAGCAGCAGCAGCATCATGTTCCCCTCTGTGCCAGCAGCAGGAGGTCACTTTGTGAAGTCTGCAGAGCCCAAAATCGATGTGAGCAAAGCCTTCCTGTAAAACAGAGACACATTAACTTGGGGTTCAGAGTACAGAGTAGCCATGTGAATGGAAACCTCTGATTAGGGATTGCAAAAAAAAGGAGTTAATATTTAGTTGGTTTATCCGCTGTCAAAACATTGCCAAAGATCTTCTTTAGGTCCTAATTTCTAAATGATACATAGCACAAGTTGGGTATCATGGGCAATTTCATATGAGTCTTTTTGAGCTGAGCAACAGCATAACAGATACACTGCCAAGTGTTTAGCTTTAGCTTGTCTGTTTTTCAATTCTGTCCCCATCTTTGGTGTTCAATAATGCATACAAGTTATCTGTTCTTTCAATATTGGAATGACGGGGGAGGTAGAAATGGTTTAAAACATTTTAAATTACTGAAACCTCATGTGTGTGAGGTTTAAAAATGGTAGATAAATAGTTCTGAGCAAATAAATTAAAACTCTCTGAGCTGGGAGATGGCAGTGCGCACTGTTGCAATTAGCCCAGCAGTCTTGCGTGCCCACGTCTTCCTTTTGTGTTTGCAGTGATAACAGTGCATCACTGCCAGGAGATGTGCAGCACCCTAATGTTGAAATCTGGCACTTCCTCACCCACCTTGAAAGCAGTGGAGGAGCTGGAAGAGGCTGGAGCAATGCTGAAGATGTGCAATGCTGTCTTTCCCCAACCCCACAGCTCAAGTGGCACTGTATGTTGTGTATCTGCAGTATGCACGTTGTGTATCCCTGCTGGGAGCTGTCACAGCAGCAGGTCTTGCAAGAGGATCCCACTGCCATTTCCTTGCCGTCATTCCTCTTTACAGCTTCTTCCAGGGATTTCTTCACACCAAGGGCTGATCTGAGCCAGACCCAGGGATGCAAGGCTCAGTGCCTTCACATGCTGTCCACCAAGCCAAGGCATCAGAAACACTGCATGAAGCCATGATGTGTCTATGGGGTTTTTACTGAGTCTCTAGTTACTGTCTTTTTTATTCTGCTGTCATTCCTTTTGCCTATCAGATGTTGCAGTTTTGGTATTCTAGGATTCTTGCAGAAATGGAGCTCGCTTAAAAACTTATCTATATCAATTTGCAAAAATCACCTCTTGCTTCTGGATCAGCTAATTGGGCCTATCATGCAGAGCTAAACAAGAAAGCAGGTTCATTCTCCTGATATGTGGGCATTGGAAATAAATAAATGTTATTTATCTGAAGTAGAAGTGGACTGACTCCATCTATGTGCATTTGCCCAAAATTGCATCAGTGTGACATTTGATGGAACAAATGTCAATGAATCAGGTCCCTTTTTGAACTGCTATTTCTGATGTCTCTGACAAAATTTTCTAGGACAGTGGCCATCCCTGGTAGCTGTGCACTCAAGAGGCCAGGAGAATTTTAAGACCATGGTTGTTTTCTCTGGGATGTTTTTTGAGTGCAGTTCATGGTGACAAGGTGCCTGGAGTCATAGGGAGCTCATGACATCGCCAGGTACCAGCCCTGCTCAGTCGCTCCCATCTCTGCATCTATAAGGATGGATTTAAGTAGACATCTGGGTCTGCTCTACCTGCTGGTTGATTTTTGTGCACTCAGGTGATGGCTGGAAAAACCACAAGTCAACTTGTGGAGCTATGGCTGTTTTTGCAGTTGATAGACTGCCTGTGTGCTGCTGTGACTGTGAATACTCTGTCATTTTAACCAGTGCCCTCCTACCACTTCCCTGTGCTCTTCCATCTGCCCCAGACCTCCTCTTTCTGCGATGCTGTCAAAGGGAAACTGCCTTTGCTCTGTGGTCACTCCCTGCTTGACAGTATGGCTCCCAGCACACAACAACGACAGTCAGCTTCTGGAATAATATTAACAAATTTCTACTGCTGCCACAGCTGGGCCAAGAGAAGGTGCACCCTATGGGTTTTAACTGGACTAAATGGCCTCGCCTGCTGTGTCCTGTCATTAAAAGAAACATAATGAAAGCAAAGAGATAAGATATGGCACTGTGGAGTTAATATGCTTATGTGGCCCAAGAGCAAGAGCATTGTGAGCCTTGACCAAGGTCTGTAGATGTTACAGCAATACAAAGACATAGTGGTAGTAACAGTGCACAAAAACACCCTTCAAGAGGAAGACAACTGGTCACTGTGGAAAAAGGAGTCCCTTACAATCTGCTTCAGATGCAAATGGCTTCAAAAGCAATGAGAAGGGAGCCAGTGCGTTAAGGGAATGCCATTTGGTCACAGCTAAATTGTGCACACCTGCACCTGTATGGAACGAGATTCCTTACTAATGTTAGGTATTTGTATTCATTGCAGTTGTACACATAGGCTTGAGCAAAGAGAAGATATGCCAGGAGCTGTTTAGCTTAAAACATATTTTTTAATAAAATTGCTCCGTCTCCTTGTATGGGACATACTATCTTGCTTTAGGTTAGGTATAAGCTCACCGCAGACATCCCTATACTCACTACTCTGGTGATGGAAGTAAAACAAGAAGTAATGATTTTGCCCCTTTTTCTTCTGTGGAGACTAAGCATTAAGAAATTAAATTAAGTTGATTTAAATGTAAGCAAATAAACTTCAATATAATCTCAGAGTGCCAATGAAGGAGATAAATACAGAAGAGAGGCATACCAGATCCAGAAAAATCTGAAAGGTGCTCTGAAAAGCAGTTTACAGCAGTACATATCCCTGCATAACATAGCCATAATCTGAGGAAAATCAGTAGTAGTATTGCCATTTCCACTGCCATCTTGGTGAAAGCTGTATATGTAATTGTCCGTAGGTGACATGATTTAAGGTGTCCTAGGGAAAAATTAAGCACACAAATCTGTGTTTGAAGCTAGATCCAGGATCTGTGCTTGAGTCCCTGAGTAACAAGATTTGACTTTCAAAAGTGCTGAGCCTCATTTGGACCTACTGAGTAACCACCATTGGAAAATGAGGCTGGTTTCCTCCAGAGTCAATTGTGCTGTAGAGTGCAGAAGCTCGGCTCGTATTTCTCTCTTATAAATGTAGGTCCTGGTGCTTCCCTACATTTCACCAGGGAAGTGGCCAGCAATCAAAACAGAGCTTTATCCAAACAGTGTCTATGACAATAGATCCAGTGGTGATCATTGCAAACAGACACATCCATGTTACCTGAAAATGAGAAAAAACTCCCAAAACACACAAAGTGTGTTTGGAGAGAAGACATTGTTTTAATTCAGAGTTGCACAAGGCTGGGTGCTCAGTGGATTTCCACAAATCTAGCACACTACATACGAAAATGTATTTATCCTGATACATGATTAGCAAAACTCCACCTAAAACTATATTAATTGGTACAAAATTACTTAATCTACTTTCTATTGGCTGATTGGTTACTCACTTTTCATGCTAATTAGTCCACATGCACAGTGTCCCCCTTCTTTTGGGTCAGAGGGTTTCTTGAGCCAGTGTTCTGTGAGTCAGTGGGTCATGATCTCCCTCTGTCACATTTATCTTTCCCTCAGTTCTCACAACTTTTGCTAACTTCATCCTCACTAAGCAAACCTTCAGCCTTTGGCGCCTCTTTGGTTCGGATGCCTTGTAGCTTCTTTTCAAGGATGTAGTCATATGGGGAGTGTAAGGAAACTGATTCAGGAGTCCTTCAGGAGCACTGGACCAGGCTGACCAGAGAGGTTGTGGAGTCTCCTTCTCTGGAGACATTCAAAACCCGCCTGAACACATTCCTGTGTGACCCAGTCTAGGTGATCCTGCTCTGGCAGAGGAGTTGGACTGGATGATCTTCAGAGGTCCCTTCCAACTCCTAATATTTTATGATTCTTTGATTCAGCTAATCCTCCCTGATAATTCTGAGGACTGAGCCTCTTGTTGTCCAAAATGTACATCTTTCTAATCTTCAGCAATATATCTTTCTGTGAAAACATTCTCAACACCTGTCCCTTGCTTTGAGAACATAATTGTTCATGTGTACAAGTTTCTGTGCTTTAGTTAAAAATTCAGCTCTCAGTGCAATATCTGCATAACCTAGCATTCAGGACTTCTCAGAAAAATGCAGTGTGAAGCTCATGTCCAGGAGAACTGAAGAAATTAATGAGGAAGTTATTAATGTCATTTAATTATGCATCCTGTTGAATGTAACTTTCCCTTCAGTATATAAAGTTTTAAAACTGTCTTTGAGGATAGAATCTAAATCGGAAGTGATAGTGCTGGTATAATAATCCTATAAGATGAAAAATCTAGAGTGTTTTATTTTTTTTGTCTTTAACAAGGATTTTTCTACAAAATAATGTAGCTACAGACCATGAGCTCTGTGCCACTTCAAGGATTTCCTTTACTGAAAAGACTATTTTATAACTCTCCACATAGAGGAATAGAGTAAAAGCTTCAGGCAGCTGGCTGTGCTTAATGAATGAGCATAAAACAGCAGCGTGACAAAGCAGTAACTACTGAAGATTAACAGGGGCTCAAGGGGACAATGGACAAGCACGCAGAAGAAAAACAAAATAGGCAAAGGCACATCTATGTCAGCATATCCCCCGAGCTGAAGTAGTCAAGGATGGAAGAGTGCTTAGGGGTGTATTATATGGCCTGCCACTCCTCTATGGACACTTCTCCCGTTGATTTTCTGCAGCCTATCCCTAGCAAAAATAATGGTTTCCTCCCCTCATTCCCTGCAACTCCCCCCACACCCTCCAATATGGAAGACCCAGCTAAAAATCTTTCCTCGCTGTTAGGTTAAGAACTTGAACCCTGAATCAAGACAGTCAAGAATGGGAGCTCCATCTCTGGACTACAGATTCTCTCTTTTACATGTGTGTTTTTCTCCTGTGGTTTACACAATGAACACCAAATGCCTTTGGTAAATTTTTCTGCAGAATTGGCAAATTGTGGCAAGTGGCAAAGCTTTCTGCTGGACATTAAAAAACTTTTCTAGCACTCATCCACTACTGATAATCTGATACAACGTGACCTCCCAGACACAGGTAACCTGGATTTCCCCTGTGAAACCACACGGTGAGATTGCAGGCCTTCCACACCTTCCTTGTGTTGTCCAGGACAGTTGTTGTGATTTCGCCATCCATGTCTCTGGTCCTAAGGATTCTGAGCCATGGTTTTTATTGGAAGCACACTAGATTATTGCAATGAAAAATTCCACTCCTGCAATGCTGCCAGGTCCATTTGGAAAGTGTTTTATTTTAACTGCCTTTGAATTTTCCCACACGTATCAGAAGTCTTATGATCAGCTGGCTATGACATCTCTTCTTTCCCAGCTTTTATTTCAGATTGGCTCAAATGTGTCCTATAGAAAACTGCTGCAATATGACTGCTTTTAAATATGAAGTTGTCATGGTCCACTCATCCCTTCTCACCTGTCTTCAGAGGCAGATCATGCCTTGCTTTGATTGTCCACCCTCCCAACAGAATGACTGGCATGAACACTCGCAATTTGTTGTTTTATATTGCTTCTTCTCAGACCCTTTCTAACCTGCATCTTGAAATTGCCTCATAACTACCTTGACTAATGTTTTCTGTGTCATTCAGTTGCCTGTATTTCTTTCAAGCTAATGATGTCATATTTTTGGTGAACTGTCGCACTTTATATTACAATGTCCATTTGGAGAATAAGCCAGCTAGGTACATCTCAGTCTCCTGAAGCATATATTTAAATGCCAGCCCTACAGTATCAGTAACATGCAATGGCTTCTTAAAAAGCTATTTAGTCATTCATGGTCACCTTCTTATTGAAGGCTTCCCATGCTTGGACACACTGGATGTAAATATTTCCCATGTACTTTTCACATATATGCAGTCCTGCAAGCTCCTGTTTCAGTGTGGCCTTCAACACAGAAGCCACTCACTGCCAGTTCTACAGCCTCTGTCACACCTTTCTGTAGACATCCCAAAATTTTGGGATGGTAGGCTGCCTCTGAGGTATGGGTTATCTATACCATGTTGAGGTAGCCATATGGCACATTTCTGTACTTGTGAAAGTTTACTTACATTTAAATATTCTGGGAGCAAGAAGTGTATCTAGTTTACCAGTGCTAATAGTCTGTAAACTGAATCTCTTTGGTATGGATATGTGTTTTATTAATTCTGACTTCCCAAGGCCAAATCACAGACCTTGTGTGGTCAGTGGACATGTGGCATTGCTTCCAACTGCAGTCCTGTGTTCCTGGATGGTCCCAGGAGACAGTGGGGATTTCTGCCGTGATTCACAGCAGCCTTCCGCAAGCTACTGCTGTATCTGTGCCACCAGAACATCATCTGCTGTGATGTTACTCCCAAAGAATCTTGTTTGTTCATCTTTCTGGTAATGCTGAAAATCTTGCCCTTAGTTTTTACCCCAAATGTCATTCTTTGTCATTTTGATCAACTTGATGACATCCCAAATATGGAGAAGTAGCTCTGATGACATTTATTATTATCAATTGTTGGCACTGATTGCCAACATGCTTTGCTGATGTCAAGTCAGTTTTTATTTCTCCTTTTGAGGGACTTTGACGTTGAGCTCTTTTTAGTGCTTTATTTGAAGCACTAAGGGTCTCCTGGCGAATAGCTTGCCTGGTTTCTAAGCAAGTACCATGCTACTCATCCAGCTCTTGGGTTCTGTGACAATGCTATCTCCTTTTCCATTCTCTTTGTGGCTCCAATTGTTAGTTGTTTTGCTCTTGTAATGGAATTTATTTTCTGGGAGTCAGCTCCTATAATAGCCAAACTGTTTTATCTATTATCACATGTAACAAGCCTGGAAGACATCCCGGTCTATCAAAAAAAATAATATGATGGTAATTTACTAGCCTTCTGGCAGCCTTGATGGAACAGAAAATTTAGTACCTCCTGCTACACCTTCAGTTTGCTTTTTGTCTAGGAGAGGAACAATTCTTTTGACTTCAGTGTTGTTAGGGTCATGTATTTCAATAAAGCAGAGTGTTCTTTGTTCTCTTTGTTTTCTACCTGAAGTCCTT
>NW_010162679.1:0-7362 GCF_000695765.1 Mesitornis unicolor | reverse complement strand
TGTTTTTAAGTTACACTGTGTTTCTGGTTTTGTGAGCATGCCATCATGTGATTTTAATTTAATTTGTTTTGCTGCAATTTCTTCCCTCGCAAAAAGCTCAGGATGCCTTTGTGACATAAAACACTGAGCCATGTCCCAGTGTCTGCTTGGATTTTGGCTTTTAGCTTATTTGTGGCTTCATCCCTTCTCTTGTACCTGGTGCTCCACTGAGCTTTACAGACATCTTCTATTAATTTGTGTTTTGTGGTTGGTGGTTTCCTTTGCCGTTCTCTGTGCAGAGCTCATCTGTGTGCAAGTACTCATCCCCTGGATGCATGCATGTTTCTGTGATTTTGTTCCTTTGTCTACCTTGTTCGTACACTTTTTTCATCACAGCATCCAGAGCATTTACTCTGTAGTTTTTCTTCCCTCTATTTGGGTATGCTTTCCCTGTCCATGTCACCACATTTTCTGGCAACAGCCCCTTTGCCTATCCCATCTTTGCTCTGTAAGTCTTGGTGAAGACACACGGCTGCTTCAAATGCCATTGCCTTTTATCCTGACTATGAATCTAGCCCAAACTGCATCACCTTTTATGAGCTGCTCCTTGCTCAAGTCTATCCTTTTGCATGCATTGTGATTTGATTAGTCTCTTGTTCTTTCTCTTTGTGAGCACTCCCACTGAAAAGATAGATTATTAGTTTCCGTCTTTGGGGAGTTAAGTATGCTTTTTGATCATTTCCAGAATTTTGGATTAAGCCTCCTAGTCTGCCACTGCTGGATGCTGCTGATGCAGGTGATGGCCTTTCCCATGATGCTAATATTATACCTACTTCTTAACTTTGATTTCTTTTTCCACCACCTTCTTGCAATCTTGTAGTTGTTCCAGCACTATCAAAGGAAAATAGTATTACCAAAAGGATTGGTAAATTCTTTGCTTTTCAAGAGCATCTGCTTGAGAACAGGAAACTGGTTGGTACCACAAGAATAATTTTCTTTCTTTGAGGAGGGTCGTTTGTACTGTTGGGAGCACTTTGGAGTTCTTTTGGTTTTTTCTGCCGCTGATTTGTGTACTCTATTGGGAAGTCTTCTGTCATTGTCAGCTGTATTTTCTTGAAAAATAGCTATGCATGAATAAAGACCACAGTCCCCTCCTTCTTCCTCAACTGAGGGACTGAGTGCCAAATTGCTATAGCTTTTTAAAGGGAATGACTGCACCATCTTCTCTTAGGACAAAATCTACGGGGAAAATTGCAGGTGTTATTCCAAACACTACAATATGCTCCAACCTGCTTATAACTGGGCAGTTCTGTACTGTCAAGAATTTAACAACACCTCACAAGGAAACAATTTTCCCTCTTTGCCTACAGTAGTCCATGTACCTGCTCTCTGTATAGTCTGTATTACTAATCTGGAAGACAACATTGCACAACGGTTTTATCCGGAGTGTTCTGCTAGAAGTGCTATGCATTGTGCTTAATAATATGCTAAGTGTAATAAAAAAACAGTATAGAGTGCATCTGTCTGATACGAGAGGGAGCAAAAGACAGAGAGCCTTCCATAAGAAGTGTTTCTCACTTTGTGGGAAATTGTTTTATTTCCATGGCAAAAATGTGTTTTACAGAAATGCAAAATGTAATCTTTTCGAAATGCCTATGATAAATCATGTTGTGATTAAAGTGATGTAGTCCCATTCATGTAAATCAGGGAATTCCTCCTACATTTCATCTGGGTAGGAAAAAGTTAAGTCTGCCATGCTGCACGTGTGGTGTGACATTCCTGAAGTGCAGGGTTTGAATAGCTTTTTAACGACATGTAATTCCTCATGCTTAGGCCCTGAATGGTTGTAGAACGCTGCTGCCCCACTGAAGGTGTCAGGCTCAGGGGACTGAAGAAATCAGATAAGCTCTGTGGAACCAACAGAGCCTCTCAAAGAAACACTCCAGCTCTTTTGCCTGCATGACACAGAAGTTCTCCAGGGTTGGTTTGTGTTTGGTTTAAGTTATTTTGGTTATTTATGTCATGGCACTATTGGCACAGCTGCTCAGGAGGGAGAAGGTGGAACAACATCTTACCACTAACCTCTGTTGTCTGTCAGAGCAAGATGTACATGGTGGAACAAACCTTACCTGGCCTTCAGAGACTGTTCCCCTCACGCTGGAGAATCTTGACACACACACACACACACACACACACACACACACACCCCGCTTAACAACAGCAAAAAACCGATGCAGTATTCAGGGCATGCACTTCTCTGCCTGTAAAAATGTCTCTATAGTTCGGATTACAAATGCTAGGCAAATTATAATAATAACTTTACTGCTTTTAGATATTGATCCCTCAATCTGCCCTGTAAAGAAAATAACAATTACTGTAAAGAATATTGGAGATTACAGCTAAGCCTCAGAAGCCTTCCAGCTATAGCTGCAGACTGGGAGACAGGCTTATCTTCTGACTCATAACGCAAACAAGCTCCTGAATGTGCATTTTACATGGGAATAGATGAGAATGCTCTGGAGGAACAGAGCCAGGAAGAACAGTACTGAAGGTAGATAAGGTCAGACCAATTCTGGTAATAAAGACTAATTAGTAAATCAGCAATGGAGTGTTTCAATAATGTAGGCTGCATTGCATCAGAAAAAGAAAAGACAGACTGTACCACGTGTCTGAGGGGATGGAAAAACCCCTAAGGGATGAAGTCAGCAGCCTGAAGAACAACCATTGCTTAACCATTGAAGGGCTGGGTATGAGACCCATCTCAGACATTTACAGTTTTAATCATTCAGCATTTTTTCGCTGCTGGAGAGCAAATAGATTCTGAGTGGAGTTTACCTGGAAAGAGAGGAGCTGAATGATGTTCAGCATGAAAAGGACACAGTTGATCTTAGATGTGAGTTTTTATCAGAAGTTAATGTCTCGGTAAAAGCTCTGGGCTCACTTTAAAGAGATTTTCAAGACCAAAGTGAAAGGTGTTTGAAAATGTAAGTAAAATATATTTTGTTTCAATGAAGAGGAGAAATATTAATGTCATTGTCTGGAGAAAGATGAAATACGAATTACACAAATCATACCATAAATTCATATCAGATTTGGCATCAAACTTTATTAAAAGTGTATTACTATAACAGTATTTCCAAGGAAAGGAAAAGTGAAAAAAAGAATAATTAACAAGTGTATGTCATTTATGTTTGCCTTTGCATGTCAACAGACCTGACTTTTCACAGTGAGGAGTGGGAGTGAAAATAGCAACATTTCTTTTACTTTAGTTTGCAGTGGCATTTTATGGAGACCCCACATATGAGCCTTCCCTGTGAGGGCTGAGATGAAGCTGCCCAGACCTGGGGCTGTAAAGTAAGAATGAAATACAACATTTAGTTCTCTGTTAAGAGGTGGCTCTTCAGCAGTGATGGAGTTACAGAGACCTCCATGAGGAGAGGTTGATTGCCTTGGGATACTGTGCTGCAAGCCCTTGCAGTGCTACAGACATGTAAAGACTCGGCACCGTGGGTCTCCAGCCTGGAGTTGTCACCAGGACCTTCTAACCTTTCACAACATTGCCACTGGCACGGTAGCTACAAGTCCTGCTTCTAGTTCAGGCTCCCAGTGACTTTGTGAGGCTCTACCCTAATGAATAGCAAAAGACTGTCCCTTCCCCCAGGAATTTCTATTTCTTTTTCATCGGATATGCAAGCTAGAAAATCCTGAAGACTAGGGATACCAGGATGAATGAAGAGCTCATGAAATGGTGAGATTATGTAGGGCAAAAAAAGCTCAGTATGAACAGATGGGAGTGACAGGATTTCAAAACGGCTTGTTCAAAGCTCTTTGTCTTTTGTTTGCTTTTATTAACACCTAGGTAACATCAATTATTAATTAACCAATGAAATAAGGAAGCTTTTATTAAAACAATCAACAGTCATCATTCCTTTTCACTCAAATCAATAAACGCACCAGAGACTTCTCTTTCTGCTCCATCGAACCCAGAAGACCAGAGTGCCACTTCCAGTATTTTTAGCATGGTAAATCTGCAGACCCATTTTTAGCTACGTCCTGCCTCTCTACGTGCCCTTAACAACGCTACAAAACATGTCCTTCCCCCTCGAATTTATAGGGCAGTTCAGACCAATATAAATCAAATGAATGTTATCTACAGCAGCCTTGGTGTGTATTTTTGTTACAAAATGGGAACTGGTCAGTCCCATATTTAATAGAGAAACATGAATTTGGAGGGATTATTTTACAGTATTGATCTGATGTTTATCAGAGTTGGCAGGGAGCATTTTTTTCATTAAAGTTCTTCAGGGGAAATTGGTGATTTATTGACTCATGAACACTGTCCTGATCTTAGCAGTCTAATTGCTTCTTTCAAATAACTAGTGGGAGAAAAGGTGTCATTTCCATCTTGCAAGGGGACAAGCCAAGACCTTGATGGCATAGCCTTTCTTACAGAGCACCGAGGGATGAGGACATCTGTCTGGGCAGCAGCTGACATAGCGAGGTACAGACTTCTGACTGTGATAGGTGCTGAAGGGCACATCCTGTTCCCAGGCCTTTATAAGGAGGTGCTCAGCAGCAGGTGAAAGCAGGTAATACAGAGACTAGGGTCTCCTCCTCCTTTCCACACATCCTTTGTGTTCAGTAGGCTCAGGGTATGTGTGTGACAACTAGCTGCAGAGTGGATTAAGTAGGAGGATGTAAATTTAATGAATTCCAAGAAGACTTAGTCACAAGTTTCCCCGTGGACAGCACTATCATTTGGATTTCTATCGGTCAGCAAAAAAAATGCACAGATTCAGAAGCTTTTATTGGAAAATCAGATTCAGAAGAACTTACCCTGTCAAATTACAAGTTGTGAGTAATAGTGGTGCCTGACAGTCGAGTTCTGATGCTCACAGAGATATTTAGGCTACATCTATGCAGTCTTTATGATCCATGAAGGGATCCTGGGGCTTCTGATCAGCTATTGAGGGATGACTCATGCTCACGCTTTTCATGATCAGGTTCCCTGGAGCAGACCGACTGCAGCACAACTCAGAACAAACCTTGTCGTACCCCCAGTCCCACAGCCCTTCATATTTACTGACCAACGTGCCCAGGTAGCCTCACTCTTCATCACACATCACACTGTGCCACAACAGAGCACACCAAAAAAAGACAGCACACTTTCATCACTGGTCCTTGGCAAAGCTGACCCTCAGCCTGTTCCCATCTCACTTGCTCCTGTGGCTTCTCAGCACATGATGAGAGAAACTCTTCTCTGGGATGGCCTCAGCTTCAGAGACTCGAGCTGAGGTAGGGCGTGCTTGGGTGAGGGTTACCATCAGATAGGGTGCAACTCTGACTCCTAGATTGGCAGTCCACACTTGCTTTTATCTTTCTCCAACACAGCTCCACTTGCTAAACAATTTCATTTTCAATTGCAACCCATGACAGTTCTTCCCCTGTATGAGGAAGGTCTAGGGTTATGGACATAGGTGTCTGTCACTGTTGGAACTAAACAAGTGAGATTGCTAACCCACGATGAAAAATTTAGAAAGATGGAAAGCCAGCTGTAAGGCAGCTGGCTGGGAACTGGGAGCCTCCTTGGTGCCACATCACCACACTTCAAAGACACTCTCATAGAAAAGTTGTCAGACTTAAAAGGAGCCATTGATTTAAGGACTGAAAAATTCTATTGTGATCACACAGATGGTAGATGTTTGCAATGCCACTCTGCAGACTCTGTGCACCCACATGGTCCAGACTGCATAGTCAGAGTTACCCATTTTTCGGTAGAAGCTGCTACTAGGCTCCATGTCCATGCTCCAGTCAGTGGGCTATAGCAGAAGAATGCTAACTGGTTTATACAAGCTCAGTCACAAGGACCATCCATGGACCTGCCTTTTAGATGGGAGGCAAGTGCCTGTTGCCACCTGTGCACATGTAGCTGCCCTAGTAACAAATAACCCCTGAGCTTGATTCGCCCAGTGTGAGCTCTCACATGCTCTCAGAGATTTGGTGCCCCTCTAGAGCACCATCTCTTCAGGGTCATGAGAGATAAAGATCCATTGGTGTGGTGGCCCTTCCTCTACTTCCTCCTCCTTAGCACTGAGAGTCATGGAGATGATATCTGGACTCTCTGGTCTATTGGACTCAAGACAGAGCCCCAGTCCCAGACCAAAGGGATATTGAGCATACAGGAGAGGCAGCCCAGTGAAGACCTCCTCACCAAAGTTTCAGTGCTGCTTCCACCTTTACGTGAAGTTGAACCAGACCTTTTGGTGTCATATTTGATCTTGGAAAAGGATGGACTCAATTTCTGAAATGCAAGCTGGCACAGCTCAGCACAGTGGTTGTATTTTGTTGTGCCAAGTTGCCATGCTGTCTGGTGGCAGCTGCCTGGATGATGGAGTCTTGAGGGCATCTGGGATGACTTTGGTCTCTTCAGACCCTACTTGCCTCTCTTTGCCCCTGCAACATGCTAGTTGTTCTTAGTGTACCAAGATAAGACAGATATTTTTAGAGAAAGAGCCTTGACAACCCACAGATATGGTGTTTTTATCTCAGGAAGGGAGCAGTGTCTCACACATACATGGGATGTGGAGGAGTCCAAGACTTATGTAGATATGTTGGAAGACTGGTAGTACTGGAAGAGTGGTGAACCCTTGCACCGCCCACATCCTCATTGCTGCATGGAGCAGATCCTGGAGTGAAATCCTCATCCACCAGCTCTAGGTTTCCTCTTGGGAAAAATTAGTTGGTCCATAACACAAAATAGCTCAGGAGAAAACTGGCATATATGCTGGCTGGAGGGACCAAGGTCCAGAGGAACACATGGAGAAGTGCCTTCATTAGTACCCTTCATCTCCTTTGAAAATCTAGTATCTCCAGTCCCTTACAAGCTAGCAATGTCTTAATTGGAAAAATGTTTCTCTATTCCTACTTTGAACATACTTGTGTGAGGAGTGGGATGGAAATACTCCATTTAACAATGACCCCAAGACAACATACACATATGACCTCCTCATCTTGGGGAGTTAGCAGACGCATTGCCCCCATCCTTGTGACACATTCAGCAGGGGATTTCCAGGAGGATGGAGAGCTTTCCCTTTGGTCTCTCTGGTGGGTTCACTCAGTGAGTTCATGGATTCCCCCCTGACTCAGCTGCATTCCTACCACCTAACGGGTTGTGACTAGGGGCACTCATTAACCCCCTCCATGCCTCCAGGTGCAGCTGAGGTGGCTTGGCTTAACTAACAAACTGATCAGGCTTTCTGGCACCTGATTAAATTCCCAGAAACCCAGGTGGCCAGCATAGGCTCACTGATGATGCCACTAGACTTAGACCATCTCCAGGAACACTTCCCTGTTCAAGTGCCACTTGACTGGAGGATGGCAGAT
>NW_010162678.1:338-27542 GCF_000695765.1 Mesitornis unicolor | reverse complement strand
ATATAAATATAAATATAAATATAAATATAAAGATTTATAGAATAGAATCATATTAGATTGGAAGGGGAAAACAACCCTGTCATGGGATTTGTCTGGGAGGAAGTGTATCTTTACACTATCACCAGACTATATCATCAAGCATTTTGCAATGTGTTTGAACACGGTCCTCAGCTGTTCTGTGTTACACCCAATGCAGACTTTACACTGCTGTGAAAGTGGAGAGTGGGATAGGGTTTGCATACAGCATCCATACTCCCCAAAGTACAATTCTTCTTGAGAATTTGAGCACCCACTGAAACAGCAAAAAATTATGGGAGCCAATAAAATGAGCAATATGCTCCAATACCAGAGTCTAAATGCTCATGGTGCTGATTGATATTTTAACAAAAAGTTCAAGTAAAAGCAAGCTGAGGACTTTTACTAACAAGTTAAAGGAAAAATGAAAATAAAAAAGACCCCGGAGATTAATATTACCTACAGTATAGTACCCTTTATATGATTTTTTCCTGCTAACACAAGGAATTGGTCTATATGCAAGGTATTTCCATTATTCATAGGTAAACAAAATGTACTGGGGAGACTGAGGGCATGTGTGATACTGAATTCTGATGAGGGAGGTGCCACCCAGCAAATGATCAGAGTGCTTACAAAAATCTCCCAACCTGCAGCTCAAGAGCTGACTTGTATTAGTATGAAAGAAATAATCTGGCTTCCTGCTTGACGTTTTTTTGTCATTTTTTTCTGCTGAGTCAGTTCACTGTCTTGCATTAATATTGTTAGGCAACTCATTAAACATGGGGCTGCACCATACAGACTCAGACCATGCTGCAGAGATACTTGCAGTTTAACTTTGAAATAAATTTAGCCTTGTATTAGGATGGAGGGGCACCACCACAGCTCAAATCCTGAACACTTCCAGTCTGTACAGATCTAGTGATTGAAGGATCAAAAGATTAAATCTTGTCTGTCATCCTATGTATATTTGTATTTATGTCTATATGAAGAGCTACCATAACCTAGTTACCTTGCAGACAGTATCCGAGTATGAAAGAAAGATGTGATTTTTCTGATTATAGAAGAAAATAGTAGTTAGGTTACACCGGCAAAGTATATGCTTCATTTTTTTCTTTCTTCTTTGTAGCTGTCCCACTTGTCTCTGAGTTGGCAGTGGAAATTTTGGAAAAAGGAGAAGTGAGATTCTGGTTGCAAGCTGAAAAACTGTCTGGCAATGCAAAGGCCAACTTTGTATTTAATGATAAGGAGATTTTTAATGGAGAGGTAAGCCTTTTCATTGCTTACAGGTGTTTGCACTTTGAGTGTCAATGAGTATTAATGTCTCTGTCAATTATATTTCCAGCTAGTGTTCCACACTAACGCATTTACAAGAGAAATAACATATGTCATTAAAAGCATCATTAGAAAGATTTTGTCCATAGTTCTGAGTGCCAGCTGAGTTGTACCAGATGCCCTTTATAAAGTGGAGTTAAATGACTTCCTGCCACCTTTGTGAGTACCATGTGTTCTGTTAACTAGTGGGAACTGCAGGAGTTCCTGCAATAATGTAGTCCCAGGTAAGCTGCTACTGTGGTCTTCAAGGAGTCACTTCAGTAGCCCAGATTCAGCCTATTTCCTTTATATATGCCCCTAGCATACCCCTGTGCTCAATTCTCACCTCTCTTTGCTGTTTGGAGGAATTTGCTACACCAAGGGAAAATTCCCAAGTGTTTTTTTCCAGCAGCAGAACTTATTACTCTCAAAGACCGGACATGGCACACTTTTGTTGCAACACTGATATCAGTTGGAAGGCAGAGATGGCACATTCTACACAAAAACTTATAAAAATATCATTGTCTCAAAGAAAGAGATGTAAATCTAAAGCCTTCTAATGAAGAACACAGTAGTCACCATACAACAGGAATGTCACATGTTTGTATAGCATCTGTCAATAGGATTCGCCTTGAACTGGTTTCTTATTTATTTGGTTTTATGTTTAGAGCTGGAGCTAGAGATAATGGGAATTTGAATAAAGAAAACAAAATTTCACCTAAAGATACCATATAACATTTGACAAGTATTTTCTCACTCTGAGATCATTGACTACTGCTTTACTTTCCATTCCTGAAGAAATATAAAATGAAGGTGGACCAGAAGACTGGCCTTGTTGAAATGATTATGGATAAACTCGAGGACAAGGATGAAGGGACTTACACTTTCCAACTGCAGGATGGAAAAGCAACCAATCAATCCAGCCTTGTCCTCATTGGCGATGGTAAGCTAATCTATATTGCACAGTAGGCTGGAAAAATTATCCTGGCATTACCTCAGTTGTCATTTTCACTTTCCACTGTTTTCAATACCAATAGATGTTCCAGTGGTTTTTCATGTCACAATGCTTGCCTGCCTCATATAGGACAAGGTGTATGTGTGAACTGGTATTTTTGTGTTGCAAGGAAGGTGAATTGTTATAGAAATTGAAAATGTTGAAGCCTGTCAAGGTTTGCTTTTCTATGAACAGAATTAAAATTTCCCATGTAAAAAGTCCATCCGGTCAAGAACACAGATCTGCACCTCTTAGAGCTCAAGCGGCTTGCTGACTCTGATGCTGCTGCTTGTTTGCCTTCCTACCAAGAGTGGAGAGTAGCTGCACCATTGGGGATTATGCTTCATCAGACTTGGCACATTAAACTCCTGATGACTGCATGGAGCTAGGAAAGTTGGGTTAGCTGCAATTATCTTCTGACACTTTGAAATGTTCAGTGAAAACCTGACCCTATGGCAGGACTCTCACTGACCCCCAAGGGATGGAATTGCACCTAACTGTTACAGTGACATTCAATACCGTATAAACAGCACGTGATGTTTAACCTGAATATTTCTTGCTGGTTTTCATTCCCAGTATTCAAAAAGCTGCAGGATGAAGCAGATTTCCAGAGAAAAGAATGGCACAGAAAACAAGGTGATAATATGGATATTTATAAGAATCACATATGTTTTAGTTTGTTAAGTATAAGAGTTTATCTATATTTATATATGGTAATTTGCAATGGATGTTTGTGTTGTGTTGAAGGTTGCTTACCTTCTGAAGGAGAAACAGCAAAAATAAAGCCACAATAAAATATAACAGTATTCTTGTCAAGAAAAACACATTTGTCTTTGGTTTTGTATCATCAATACCACTGATGTGACTTTCAAAAATAAATCTGTCGTTTTAAACAGGTCCTCATTTTGTGGATCAACTGGGATGGGAAGTTACTGATGAGTGTAATGTGATGTTGAAATGTAAGGTAAGCAGCAAGGAAAATACTGAGTACAGTGTTCAAAGCACTTTGACCTACCACTGTTTAGGCGGTGGGTGGAAACAGACTAAGGACATGTCCTTTACTTGTGTCCTCCCAATTGTGTACCGGATAGCAACAGAGCCGATCATGCTGGGGCAACTGCTCATTGCATGTAACAAAATACCTCGGAAAACATCACGAAGTTTTTTCTTTGGGTCTGTCAGCAACCCACCCAGGAAAACGCACCTAAATAAGAATGATGGGTCCTTGTGAACCCTGGGATTTTCTCATTTTTGGCCGGTTTATGTATGTAGAAATCCCCTGGGCAGGACCTGCTGGTTCCCTGGGCTCCCTGAAGCTGTTGGTAGTCCTTTCCTCTCTCTTTTCATCCCTGCTGTCTTCCCTCTTGCATACCTCATTTTAAAACAGAGGCCTGCAACAACTCACTGTGATCAAGCTGAAAAGCTTGCTGTTCTTTTAGGAGAGACTTGGACAGGCTTACCCATGCGACACTAAGTTCCCCTGCTCAAATGAAGAGAATAATTGTGATGTGGTTTTCCTCCATCTTAGGTGGCTAATATTAAGAAGGAAACACACATTGTATGGTACAAAGATGACAGGGAGATAATGGTAGATGAAGAACATGACTTTAAAGATGGCGTGTGTACTCTGCTGATATCAGAGGTGAGTGACTGTCCTTGTCAGCCCTCAGCTGAAGTTAGAGTTACGAATTAAGATGAATGATACGATCTAATCCGATATTTCAACAGAACAATCGAAATAGGAAGTGGGTTTTAAAAATGGAAAACCTCACAAGGCATCTGTGTTTTAGCTAAAGCAAATGTCTGTAACTGCTCGTTCAGTTTCTTGGGAAATGATGACAGAAGAGATAAGAAGCTTGTCACTTCCTTTGCATGTCAGTTTAACAACAGAATGAGACCACATTTACATTTCCCATAGCATTTGGACAGTGCTCATCACTCAGGTTTCAGAGGACCACCATCTCAGAGTCACCAGAGAGGTCTGGTCCATATCCAGCCTTGCTGCAGACTTGGGGTGATATCTGCATTCATCACTTCATCTCTTTGCTCTCTGCTCTTTGGTTAAGGAAAGGAAAAAGTGTCAGGACCTCCCAGCCAAGGCCCATCCCACCACCTCAGCCAGGAGCAGGGCAGCTGGGGGGCACCGGAGCAGCCCCAGCCCTGGGCATCGGGCACCTCCCTGGGGATGGGGCATCAGCTGGGTTCAGGAGTAAAATCTAGATTTTTCTATTCTGATAACTGGTTTTACTGTTACAATATTGCAGTTTTCCAAGAAAGATGCTGGCACTTACGAAGTCATACTGAAGGATGACAGAGGAAAGGACACCAGTGAGCTAAAGCTTAAGGACACAGGTCAGAGCCACTTTCTGCATGCTGTCTGCCACACCAGCTGACAGCCTGACTGCTCGCCTGCAAGCGGGTTTGGGGTAATACAGCCAGCTGCGTGTGTCACCTTCCTGTGGCTTTGCTCCTCCCGTATATAAGATCATCTCATTAGAAAAACTGAGATTTTTCAGTTTGAATAATATCTGAATACCACTTATTGCATCTGGATTCTGTATAATTTTGGAAGGATATCAAGACTAATGTTAAGCAAAATGATAACATGTTTCTTCAGGGTGGCATCAGTAGTGTAAGCCTACAACTATAGAAAGAAATTATAGAACTAGATAATTTTAAAATATTTCACCTTTTGTTATGTTTTGCCATTCATTTATTTAGGGACCTTTCCACTCACTGTGATCACTGTATTTTTAAAATTTCACCTATGTTTCCAAGCAAGTGGAGAAAAACTCAGTTCATTAGATTACATATAGATGTGTTAGCATTCCCGCTATATAGTGTCATTTACAAAACAAAACAAACTAAAATACATGGGTTTGTTCAGCTGCAGCAATATTCATCAGGGCTGTAGTTAAATTCTGGAAATCATGGAATAACAGGGTCAGATTTCTAATATGCTTTGTAAGAGTCTGATTTCTTTTTTGAACCTACTGGGGGAATATTTTGGAGCCAGTACTTGTCCTATTATTGACTGTCCCTGAGCTGCAAACACAGAGTCTTAGTCTCTGGATTTTATTTCTACAGCTTTTGCAGATCTGATGAATGAAGTATGCAGAAGGATTGGTAAGCACTTAATTCTCTTTTCAAATGAATGACTCATTGTGTTGAATGGCTGCACGGCTGCATAAAACCATGTGCTCTCCTTTCAGCTTTATCTGCAACAGACCTGAAAATCCAGAGCACAGCTGAGGGTATCAGACTGTACTCCTATGTTACTTATTATGTGGAAGATCTGAGAGTAGGCTGGGTGCACAAGTAAGTATGGAAAAGCTTTGCAAAAGTTGATGCAGTTTTGGTTTTGTAGACTCAGAAAGAATTTGGATATATGAGAGACATGAGGCCCAGGTTTCTTCTTGTCTCTCATAAGTCTGTCTGATATAAGTTGGTTTCAGTGAATTACTTTCATGTGAAACTAGTATAAGAGTCAAGTCTTAGTGGTGCAGGGCCATCCTGTCATTTCCCTCATGAGACAGATAGTCCCATGCCATGGGATGCCATCAGGGCTGTGTTGCTTCAGCACTTCCCACCTCTCGGCTGGGAGCTGCATCTTTCCTTGATTCAGTTTTAAGGACTGATTAAAATATAACCTGAGAGACTGACAAGCTTTAAAAGAGGCCAGCACCATGGGTTCAGAGATACCAAGCCTGGAGTTCTGCTTGTCTAGGAGCCAAAATTCATGGGAACTGGAACAAGCAGGCACGTTCTTTTAATGCATGGGTTCATCTTTAGGAGGCAAAGCAAGTTTCAGTATGTGCCTGGGGCAGCAAAATCCAGACATCCCTTCCTGTGAGCGCTATGAATCTAACCAAGACAGACAGAAGAAATGAGATTTTTAAAAATAATTTGAATGCCCAGTTCCCCATAAAATTAATGGGAATTACATATCCAAATCCATGAGACAACTTTGAATTCTTAGCCAGCACAAACAGCATGCATTGGAAAACCCAGAGAAGTAAACAACTTAGATTTTATTTAATAGTAATAATATATTTGAAGCTATTCAAATATATTATTACTATTATTGCTGCTTCACTTCCTGTGGACATGGTAGTAGTCTTTAGGATGGAATCTGAATTACAGATCTCTCAATAAAACTCATGTAAATGAGGCACAGAATACCCAGGATGTGCTGTAGCAGTCTGGCTGTAATTATTGACACTGATGCTAACCAGCAATGTTGTCAGATAAATGAAAGCAGTATGTTTAATTGCAAACACCAAAGCATAGTAAAGCATCAGAAAATATTCCAACTAGGCAAACACCATTTGTGATAAAAGTATTAGTTTTTGTAGGTACAACCCTATATAGTTTTGTTTTGCCCAAGCAGAAATAAACATATGCTAAGAAGACAACATGAACATTTGAGGATGCACAGATTACCCTTCTGGGTTTTAAATTTTTATAGCTCTTCTGTGGCTCAGGCCACAGACTAAGATGTATAACCTTGCCACAAGCTTTGAGGGGAGCTAGACCTTGAACAGGGAAAGACTGTCATGTCAGTTCTACCCCGCTGGCCCAGAGCTTTATCAAGAATTTGACTTCAAAGGTTTCAAAATATGGTGGCATATCATAGCACCCTGGAAATTATTTAGTAACTGCAGACATACTCAGTGACTCATCATGAACAAATCCCATGCACACTCCAGCAAAATGAAAGGGTAACATTGTTGTGCATTTTTCAGTGATACCCAGATTAAGTTTACAGATCGAGTGAAGACTGGTGTCACCGGGGAGCAGATTTGGTTGCAGATCAATGAGCCAACTCCACAGGACAAAGGCAAATACACAATGGAACTCTTTGATGGTAAAACAGGGCACAAAAAGACAGTGGATCTTTCTGGACAAGGTAGGCCATTCCCTCTGCTAACACCATCTGTATGTAGGCATTACACTGTGGCAGTGCAGGAACACCTCTAGCAGGACCTTGCTACTAATCTGTTACCGTTTGAGCTGTAGGGTCTCTGTGTTCACCCAGCAACCTAGCAGTGTTTGCTGGGACAGTGCAATGTGTTTTCCTCAACTTGTGCTCTTGGGTCATAAATTACAAGTGGCTTTTTCCTATTCCAAATACTTGCTTCCAGTTTGCCTACTGAGATGTCAGCCCAGTTTCTGAGTTATCTTACAGAACGCCTTGTGTTGCTGGCATTGATTGGCAGTTTTAAATACAAGTTGTAGCACTGAATGCCTTCTGTATCTCTCCCTTCCAAGTAATATTTGGAGGAGGAAGTGAGGGACAAGTTTGTTTTGTTACTTTCCTACTGCATTTGTTTGACAGATATAATAGGGCTTCTTATTCTCCAGAGATGTCAAGACTGGTCTCTTTCATCAGCACCATGAAGGAATGTTAGGGGAACAGCTAAAATTATTTGGGTTGACTGCTGGAAGCTTTTACTCTCAGAGACCTCTCAAATCTTAGGGAAAGATTAACACCTTCCAAACTGCTGAGTTTCCATCCCCAGCCATTCCCATCCCTAAAGCTTCACTTTGAAACTGCAAGCTCTGTAAAGGCAATAACCTTATAATCATCTCCATGTTGCTCCTTCTGTAATCTATCTCCACCATCTAAGGAAAGAGATTTCTTTTTCTCTGTCAAAGTAGGAGAAGTTGACCTCTCACATGAGGGTAGCTTAGCTTGAAGTTGCAAAGGAGACAACAGTTTGCTGTTTGGTTTGTTCATGGCCATCAGTGTGATGCTTCAAAGCAGATGTGAAAAGCATAATGAAAAACCAGATCTCTTGTATTCCATAAGCCAGTGATGTCCGAAGGGGGGTGTGTACAAGATGATCTGCTAGGGTGTGGGAAGAAATTATGAGATCTTCAGTAGTACATCTACATAATTTATAAATAAATATACATACACTGGAGCTGTGTGCTCAAAAAACTCTTAGATAGAGGTGTATAATCGAAAAAGTTTGAGACCACTGCTGAAAGCTATAATTTAGGTATTGTATTTGGGTTTCTTCCTCTGTTTTGTGATATAATTTCAGCTTATTATTATTCTGTAGCCTCATTGTCTTAAAGCCTGACTTTCAGAATTAAAAAAAGCATGTTTATGCATTCATATGTATATATAACAGCTGCCATATACAAGATGACCCTTATTAGTTGAACCATTCAGCATGTTAGGGCTTATACAATATACATGCATCCATCCATTAATACTTGTGATGTCTACATTTTAAATCTATTTGTACATCTTAAATTTAAACTTGATTTATCTCTGAACCTACTTTTAAAATCAATTTTTCTCTTTACAAAGCATTTGATGAAGCCTTTGCTGAGTTCCAGAGATTAAAGTAAGTATTATGCCATCTACATACAGTAATGACATCCATAAAATAATAAGAGTGTTTGTTTGTTTTGTACTGGAACTAAATATATCCTGTGAAACAAACCCTAGTCCTACAGAAGACCGTAGGAGTTTAGCATGTGACTCCTTTGGTGCAATTCTTATATAATAGTTAGGTAACGAAGAAAAAGCAGTATTGCAAAAGATGAGAGAGATTTTCCTTAACAGATTAAAGCAGTTAAAAATATAAACTATTTTTCAATCACTCTAAGTAAATCTTAACTGAAATTGGACTTTCTTTTTGTTTCTTTCAACTCCAGGCAAGCTGCGATTGCAGAGAAAAGTAAGTGGGCCTTTTTGGACAATGGTTGCAATAAACTGTTAATGAAGGTTTTTTTCCTCTCCAGGAAGGTAATGTGTTGGGAGGGAGAGGGCATGTATACATGTGTATGTGCATGTGCTCATCCTGGGATGAATCTGTCCTTACACCAAGGGGAAGCAAGGAGAGTGACCTTTTAGTGATTTAACATTGGTGCACATTGCAGGTAATACCACCATAGTTACGGGTTACGTTTGTTTTTCCAGTCTAAGCTCCTGTTCTCAATACCAGTTAGCCTTCTCCAAAGATTATCTTTATTGCTGAGATCTATCATGCATGTCCTCTGCACAAAAGTCACTTTGTTTTCAAAGATGGAGGAAATCATTTGGCTTGTTTTGAATAATCTAAAATGTCAAATGGCTCTGAATTACAAACAGAGATGGGTAAGAGAACAACACTAACCTTCGCATTGCTTAAAGACTCATCCCTGAATCTCCTGATACTTCTGCATGTGTGCAGAGACCTGAGTTATCTCCTCCTGGACATACACTCCAAATAGAGCAGAGTTTGGAAACGTACAGCGATCCCTGCAAGTCCCAGCTGAGATGGCACAAAGGGATCAGTAATAGCCCTGCCCTGGGCATTTCATTTCTAACCCAGGACCATTCATAAGGGGCTGGGACATTAACTGACATAACACAGTTCTATTCCTGGTCTCATAAGGTTGTTATCTCTATGCTCCAGAGCACGTATTTTATGGAATACGTTAGAGAAGAACATTTTGTGTAATCATTTCCTTCCTCCACCAGGCTCCACCAAGACTTACAATGAACAAAAATCCATACTTGCACCAAAGCCTGTATGTGATCAGCTTATTTGTTTTTATGTGAGATTCTTATGGGACTTTGAGATTAAAATGAGACCAAATATCGAACTCATTTATGCCCAGATCTGTACAAAGTGGTGACATTTCAGTGCAGTCACTGAGACTGTCTTTGTATTCAGATCAAAACCTAACCTCCACTACGTCATTATTTGTCATTCATCTCCTTTTGGAAACACAATGTTTTTAGTTTATGATACTAAAAATTTAGAGTGCCAGATCTGAAAAATTCAGAGTTTTTGTTCACTCAGAACTAACACTGAATTGATGGCAAAATCTGCAGGACACAGCACATGTACTTTATTTCTTCTCTGTAAGTGACTGACACCAGCTATTAACACATCTTTTGCAGTGAATTCAACGTTTTTTTAAAGTCCAAATGGTGTGCTAAGAATGCCGAATAGTTCTCTGCTAGCACAAATATCAGAGACAAGCTAAATAGGGGGTTGAAACATTTGGAGAGTCAGGCATCAAAAACCACAGAAATAAGTTAAAAGGAAAGAACTAGAGGGGAAACAGAATCTGGGACATGGTTAATTTTGAGACACTAAAGAAAATTACGTTTATTTATTTCCAGATCGCGCTCGGGTACTTGGAGGTTTGCCCGATGTTGTCACCATCCAGGAGGGCAAGGTACAGTAAATTAACTGATGCTTTATGCAACAACCCAACAGCTTGAATGCCTTTCAATGATGGGAAAATATTCACCTTTTTTTTTTTAAGATGCCATCTTTAAAATCTGCTACATTATTTATTCATCCCCTGCCTTCTGTACATAACTCAACGGTCTTGCACAGATGGGTTTATGTATTCAGGGCAGTGTCTTTTCTTAAGCATTAGATAAAAGTGAGATGACAATGTGAGTTGAGACTAAACCTCCTTATATAAACAGCTCTTTAAAAATTCATGCACAGGTTTCACAGATTTATTTTTTTTGTAACAGGGTATCAGGGAACTTTAATTTCTTTTTTTATTTTTTTTACAAAATGCTAGTATTTCTATGTCTTTTGCAGCTAACTTCCTCAAAACATGGCAAGATAGACACACCAGTCAAGGCTGGCTTTTAAATGGTGTAAAACTAGTAAACCATTCTCCAGTAAACTCAGGTCTCTTCCATACAAAAGAAGATTGTTTTATCTATTTCATCAGGGTAAATGGGAAGGAAGTCAAGAGAAGTCACTGGATTATATTAGCAGGGTTTAACCAAAAAAATTATTGTAAGGCGCTCCCAGAGGAACACAGCTACACCGATGCTTGAGCAGAGAACAGATGACCCAGAAAGTCAGTTCTGAATCTCGCAACCTTTTCCCAGCACACTGCTTCTACAAGTTGCTCCTTAATAGTATCAAGACCAAGAAGTGCCTGCTCTTCACTTCCTGCTGGTCTGCCACTGCCAGTTCCTCTTTACAATGTGTGCAAACACTGAAATAGGGCATGTGAATGTCACTGAAAACCTGTACTATGACAACTACAGTAAAGCAACTTCCTCATATTTTCTGGCTTTATCTGGCAGTAGGTCAGCCGAGTTAAAAGCATTTGATTATAAGCTGAGCAAGATTGTTAAGAATCTAAAATCTTGATCTGAATCACTTAACAATGCAAGATATAACATAGCCAACAGATAGTAGACTGCAGCAGTTCTGGGAAAACTAAGTATGTCGGCATTACAAAAATGAAGTAACATTTGATTAAAACTTTCATTAAAGGATTTAGCAGTTTGGGAAATGCTGTAGAAGTAAGAAGCACTCCTGTGAGCATTTTAACTGTAGGAAGAAGACACAAAGAAACAGAACGAATTTGCAGACTCTCAACTAATAGTGCTTGTGCTTGGAGATTAGATTCTCCTGCTGCTTTGGCAGGGGATACATTTGGGTGGTTATTATCAGTTTTAAGCTCTCTGCCAAAAGAGAGTTGATAAGAAGGCGAGTATGAGATCACTAAAGCAAAATGTGTAGTGTTTACAAAAAGGGAGTTTGTAAAAAATTAGTTGCAAAATCTTACCCAGACAGACATTGTCCTTGACAGCAAAGACATTTGTAATGTTTGAGTAAGTGACTGAAAAACTTCCAGGACTCAAGACAAATATCCTTGACCTGATGTTTCTGGATTCAGTAGATGATTGTTTTGAGAAATGGAGCAGGACACAAAGTGATCGGAGAAAACAGCGCTTGTTTGAGTGGTGTTGGCTCATCTGCCTATTATTTGCATATAAGCTGGAGAGAGGAGAACACAGTTCTCTGTTGTGTAATGAGAATTGCACAATCATCAAGGATTTTGCAAAACAGTAAATGAGGTAGCAGAGGACTGGCAATCGCAAGCTTTGATCTTGAATACTGGTGCAGCCATAACTACAGAGTTATATGAACAGATTGGTATCCCTAGATTGATCTTCCAAGCATATGCATATCTCAAACTTAAACTTAACACTGTGACTGTGAAGTTATTTATTAGCTTTTTACATGTAAGCTGAAGGATATGTGTGAGAACCAGTGTTTACCTAGTGTTAATTAAACAGCGCTCCAGATGGCCTAAGAGGCTTCTACTGATAGACATAAATGTTCTTCAGCAGTGTGATATAATTGGAAAAGGCTAAGTGTCAGTTCATATTAGGGAGTAATCTGACCTGACAGGGAATACTAGCATAAGTTTTGTGTATAGCTGGCCAAATTAACTGAAGTGGCTGTTTTAATGAAGGCCTGTGAGTAAGCATTTTTTGTTTTTAAAAGGAGAAGTTTGGGACTCTGACAGACACTTTCAGACCTAGAAGCAATACGTTACATCCTTTTACCCACCAACTCTCCCTTCTACCATTCTGCCAGGGATAGGTGCCCTCATAGGTAGGCAGGAAGAAGGGAGCAGATTCCCATGATTGAGCTGCTTCAGTTCAGTCACTGTCATCTTAACCCAAACCACCTACGAGTGCAAAAGGAATAACAATACTTGAAATACAATGACTTTTTTTCCCCTCTGCCATGTGTACAACCCAACTTATTATAATCTGCAGTGAAAGGCAGAAAAAGTAGTGGGGCACACAAAGGGTCTGGACTTGCTGCTGTTGGTTGCTCTAAGTGCACGTGCCTCAATGCCCCAGGTCCAGACTTGGTATGGGAACTTCAGTGTTCAGCTCAGAAATACTAAAATCTGGTTCAAAGAGGTGGGGTTTACTCATCCAAAGTTTTTCAGATAGATAAATTTCCTGGTAGATTTCATTCACTCACCACAATATCTAGACAGGTTTCCAGTCTTTTATTTCCTCCACTCAGACAATCATCAGAGTAGCTACGACTCAACTACTCAAAAAAGGGGCTTATCCTGAGAGGGAAAGGTGCCTCTTCCCTCAGGAGGACAGGGCACACTTTTTTACCAGGACAAAGTTTTCAGTCTGAATGTAGCATTATAATAGGGGTTTCTGTGAGTAATAAAGATATATATGAGCAAGGACAGTCTCCTGCCCAAAGAACAGAAAATCTGAAACCGGTATGCACAGGAACAGTGGGAAACCACTTCTCCTTGGTAAGGCTTTGTAATTATGGAATTACCTTCCAGAATACCAAAGATTTCACCATCTATATAGTAAACGATAATATGCATCTCTGCACATTACTAGCTGGAAAATAAATAAGAGTTGGGAAGATACAGAGGAGCACTGGTATCAAAAAAAGGAGCTAGCAATGCAAGGTTAAGCAAATTGTAGCTATTTTGAGGAATTATTTAGAAGAAAAAAAAAAGAGTTGTCACTGCTGCTCGAATCTCATTGAATTAAGAAGTACTGACAGCACTTCAAACACCTGAGGTTTGAATAATGCCACTAATAGAGCTGTCTGGACATGGATGTCAGCTCACTGGCATCTTGGAGTGGCAGCTGGGCCCACTCAGTGGTGATGTCTTTGCTTGCTAGAGAATCAGAAGACAATGAAGAAATACCAAGAACATGAAAGGACCTATATGCAATGCCTGGCCAAGGCTGAGGCTGCGGGCATATTTGTATTGAGAGTGATAAAGAAGAGGGGCGAATGTAAAACTGCTTGTTCCTCCCTTGTTTTTCAAACAGATGGGCTGATATGGCAATCAAAACCACATTCACTTTCACAGCAGAAGGCAGTCAAAAGCCCCACACGTTACCAGCTGCAGGAAATCAGATAGAGGCCATTTCCATCAGGCTATAACCTGGTGGAAGGTTGAAGGAAGGAGGCTATAACCACCTCTCACTCAAATCTGCCTTTTCTTTGGTACCAAGAATTATGTGTTGTTGATGGAGGAAAGACTTCTCCCTTCCTTTGTTCTCATTTTGGCCTTTAGGGGATATGGGATTTATTTGATTTTTATTTTCTACTCAGAGGTACAAAAATCTTCCATTTCTATGGAGGAATCAATTTTTTCTATCTGCTCATTTCAACAACTTTCTGGGTGTCTCTCTTCTGTCCCGTCTTCCACTATCACACTACCAGATAAGAAGCAGAGAGGTGAAGGGAAGGTAGCCTGTTAAATAGATTTCTCACAGTAGATTTTTATCATGATAGCCTATAGGGCAAATAATGTGAGCGCTCTTCAACTCTCTCTATTTTTGATGTATTTTTATCACGAGCCTTTATAAATAAGTGGAAGAGAAATTTTATTCCAGTCAAGTGGAAGCTTGTCCATTTCTTATGGATCACTTAGTCAATTCTTAATGAACCAGGAAAGACCATTTTATCCATTCTTCAGTTTCAATTAAAAAAAAAATCTACTTTGAATAACTTCGTAAGTTTGGATTGGTGTGCTATTTAATACTGAGACATAAATGGATTCCTCCCTAAATAAAGGTCCAGAGAAAGGCCCACGTACCACTGAAGTTTCACATGAAGATTTTTCACATTTGACTTTTTGTGTGATACTCACTTTTGTGAACTCTTTTGAGAAGATTCCCATGGCACTGTAACTGGAGGAGGGGATAATTTATATGTATTGGTATCTCTCAAAGATTAATTTCTCAGCTGACTAAAACAAAGAAGGAGGCTTGAGCATTGTATGCACAGTAGACACACCAACCTATAGAAACCATCAGTGATTTCTTCAACAACTGACTTTCTGACAAGGAGGATACTTCCTTCAGTCTGATGTGGCTGAATTCAGCCCTTAGGAAGATTACTAACATCAAAGGGAAATACTTACATGAACACCAAGGAAAGGGTAAAGCCTCTATTGATTTCAGTTAAAAATAATTTTACAGGAGTACATAAAACAATTCAAATCTGTTGGAAGAGCTGTCAGAGCATAGTTTAAAAAGATGCCAAATTGAATGAAATATTCCAGGGACAATTTGTTCCTAGTCATTTAAAAAAGCAGGCACACTTTCTCTACTTCTATGGTAAATATATAGTGAGCTTAACATTACCAAATCCATCTCAAATTCTCTTTTCAGGTCTAACACACAAATGCAGATAATATTCAACTTTATATTAAACAATATGCATGGAGAAAGCTCTGCTAGTGATTATGAGAGTACAGAAGAAGGTCCATAAAATATTGAAACATTTTAATGGACTTTTTGAATTGAGTTCCTTCTTTTTCTTTATGATACAGAAGACTGACAAAAATTACTGATCACTGATGATGATAAGCACCCATTTACTAAAAGCAGGAAGCTAAATAGGGGGTTGGAACATTTAGAAAGTCAGGCATCAGAAAACACAGCACATATGTACAGACTCTTTCTTAAAATCTTTTTGTACCTTTTCTACAGGCACTCAATCTTTCTTGCACTGTTTGGGGAGATCCTGCCCCAGAGGTCTCATGGCTGAAGAATGAAAAATCATTTGTGTCAGATGCTAATTGCATCCTGAAATTTGAATCTGGAAAAAATGTCAGCTTTACCATTTCTGCTGTATCCACACACGACTCCGGGAAATACAGCATCGTGGTGAAGAACAAGTACGGCACAGAGACCAGCGATGTCACTGTAAGTGTATACATACCTGAGGAAGAGAGAGAGCCTGAGCAAGAGAAACAGAAAGAAGATAAGAAAACGAAAGCATGAATTTAAGACAAGGAAACAGAAGCATGGGGGAGATTTTGGATGACAGGCTGACATAATCTGTGTGTGTAAATGGCTTTCTGCTTTAGCAGGCAGCCTTGGATTTTTCCATTCATTTCACTTTTGCTTCTAATACACTTAATTCTGCCAGGGAAAACAGGGCCATTCCTAAATATTTTCCTACTGCTGTCTTTACATAACCTAGTTGTATCATCCTCAGCCAGGCCAAATGCATGCTGGATGTAAAAACAGGTCTGCCATTTGACCCTCTTCCTGGAGCATTTGACCCTACAACAAAAATGGAAAGGCAGAAGAATCATTTCAGTGGAAGCAAATGATGAGGTAGATGGAAAGATTAAAAAATGATTGAGGCATTTTTGAGCAGCAGTTTAGATTTGTTCCAACTTTGGTAAAGTAGCATACATGGAATGTGTTAGAGAATTAAATCATGGAGAAATTAGTGCAGCCTTTTTTGTCTACATTAAGCCCCCTTTGTATTGCTGTGTTAATTTAGAGAGGCCTTAATATGGGTGTCATTTACATCCATAAATATTGTTTAATCTGCCCAACTGGGGTAAAATTACTGTAACATAAATCAAAATTGGGCTCAGGAGGCCAGAGTACTAGTGTGTGTGTGTGTCTGCAAAAACGTGTGAACTCTCCTCTTATTTGTTCACAAATAAATTGAATTCACTTCCTTCCTTCCATCACAAGCTTGTTTCACTGTGTCTTGTTTTACTAGTCACGGTTCTGATAGTTGTGCACAGCATCTTAGTGTCTTCATGTTTTCACCATGCTAATTACCTCTAGCTTCTCTTTAGATCCCAGTTAATCTTCACTTTACTGTTCACGTCAAAACTCAGAGTGGCATCTCTTCACACCTTTCTGTCCAGACCTTCACGGCTTCACATCTCAACTCAGCAAGGTATTTTTGCAAATTCAGGCACAGGAGTAGTCTCAAGTAATTCAGTGGACCTGCTAATAAATTTTTATTTATAATAATTTTTATTTAGGTAAGTATTTTTTAGACTGAAACATGAGTTAATTTTTTTCAGATAAAAAATGTTTCAGACAAAATACATCTGTCCAGATCTTTGAACACACACACACAGATTAAAAATGCCATGTCAGGTATTTTACAATGACACTGATTATTATTCGCTGAGGAAAAGCGACAGAATGTACATAGATGTACATTCTGCTGAACATATGTGATATATATATGTGATACATCTCATATGCATATACATATATATATGATCAGAAGCAGTTATCAACCCAATTGCTAATTAGGAGAGCAATATGCCATATTAATAATTGCTTTCATTATTAGTCTCACAACAGCACAATTCTTTACAATTCTCCATCTAAGAACTAGCGTATATATTTCCAGTATAAGCATGATCTGTGCTCACCTTTCACACACTTTCTCTTGTCGTGTTTAGCTACTATGACTGCAGACACAGTGCTGTTTCCCAGACACTCATTTTGCTGCAGTACTGACATTTCTGTGAGGATGCCACTTGTAAGTGCTGTACGGTTAATGCTCACTTAAACCCTTACCATCTGCGGTTTACTGTCAGCTAATGATAAAGGCAAAGTGGAAGCATGAGGGAATTCTTAATGGTTCAGGTAACAATAGATTCAACAGAGTTATCAATGGTCAAAGTGGTGATTTTTTTCCCATTTTTAATATTTTATCAGTTTCTAAAAAAAGGTTAATGATTATTATCTTAATAATTTTTTAAAAATCCAGATTTAGATCAGGTTTATGACCTATCAAAACAGATTAGCATGTGCTTAACTTCCTGCATGAATAGTACCACTGGTTTAAAGGAAAATGTTCAGTTTACCTGGTATATAGCTTTTTTCTTCCAGAATAGATTTAGCATCACAGAGATTTTTAACATGAAAAGATGTAAAACTAATGTGTTTTCAGCATTTCACATAAACATTGTATGTGTTCACACGGCCTTATCTCCTAAAATAGTTAAAGTTCAAGTATCAAACTTGATGACATTATTACAATTTTAAGGTCTGAGTGTGTAATTATATAAATTAATTATTATTCTACTATATATAATTATATAATAACATATATTAATCAATACCTGCTATTTAAAAAGTTCAGACTATTCAGTCACAACATCTGCCTATCAGACAAAGAAAAAGCTTAATTTTAAAATTTCAAAATATAATAATATCTGTAATTTTAGATACAGCAAGCTTTCTGAGTTTAAAGAACATTTAAAGTTTAAAGAATTTTTATAATTTTGCTTAGTATGACATGAAGACAATTCAGGGATGATAAGCAGGTGACTCTGTCCCAAGATATACACCATAAAAGCAAGTGTCACAACTCTTCCATTTTCCAGTGTGCAGAGTGCAAACAAGAATGTCTCTTGCTCTTTGCTATACCTGATAACTGATGCTTATTACTTTGCATCAGCATATTTTCAATAATGATTACATTTTGGCAGCAGTCTATTTCTACTACTCAACCTTTGAAAATCTGTCCTGTGTCCACCCTCCTTCTGGCAGAACTGCAAGAGAGTACAAGTGGGCCATCTCCCAGATAACAGGCTAGATTTTACTTCTTTTTGCTTCAGAAGATGTATGTGTCACTAAAATTAGAGTAATAGCTGCTTTTAAACATATTGCCGCCAGGGACACAGTTACAGTGGTTTCAAACTGAATTTGTGATGCATCCGCATTTCTCGCTTGTGCATTTTTTGTTCTTGCTTTGCTTCAGGTGATTGTGATCTCTGTGTCAGCACAGACTGACACAGTCCAAGGGCATGATCAAAATAATAAAACTGTATCTAAAAAGAAAAAAATGATGACAGCAAGCAAACGGAAGGAAGGAGGAAAGAAAGGTAAGAGCACTTGCACCTTTATGGTTTTCTACTGCAATGAAAAAATTGTTAAACATTACGCAGTTAATAGTCTGTGCCAATCAATGTTTCTCAGGTCCCAAACAATCAAGCTTACAGTATGTATGCTCTCAATCAACAACAAATGCAAAGCATGAATTGCCAGGTTAAACCTCAGTGAAACAGATTTAAATCAACACTTTCAAATCACCTTCCCACTAGCCTGCTAGTTCTCACCTTAGCTAACCTGGCTGATCAAAGTTTATTAACCCACAATAAATACTTACAAATTTCTGAACGCAGAGGAAAGACCTCCTAAGCATGTATATATACAAATGGTGGGTTTTTTCCCAAAGTGAGACTCATTTCAACAGCCAGGTGTTTGATACTTACAAAAAAGGAAAGCAGCCTTGCTAATTAAGGGACCCTAAATGCCAAAGTGTTTTAGAAAGCCCTGACTGTATAGGCATTATTTCAAATTAATCAATTATGATCTTAGCTTTATGTCCACATTGAATGGTGAAGTTAGAATTATATCTGACCATTTTTTTGTCCAATTTAGAGAAAGGGTGGAAAATGAAAAGCTCTCCGGTGATTCAACATTCTTGTATATTACAGATTTTAGTGCTCTTTTAGACTCTTACTATGTAATTGCTACTTGGACATTGATTTATTCTTCACAATTACAACTCCGTCATGTAGAGCATTTCAGCTCCAAATAAGGCTTAAATTCCAACAGTATCAGAACATCTGTTTTACATATTTTTGCCTAAGTATTTTTTCTTCGTATACAGGGTGTATACATGTTATATCACTGCTGACAGAACATTTTTTACTCTTATTCCCCTCCCATTTCTGCTCCTAAGGCAAGAAAAATATTTAACTGCATTTCTTTCCTTTCTTGCCTTACTGGTATGGGTAACCTAGACATTTCTGAGCAGTTCCAAAAATAAGGTGACTTATGTGAGAAACAGTTATTTACATCTGTAAATGTTTTGCAGGTTCTACTCTTTAATCTTTTTAATCAGAAACCATAAAGACTTGGGCTTGCTTTTGGCTCTGTGAAAAGTAGTAACATTATTTGTGATACTGAATCTCTTTATATGGGTATGGGAAGAGGAAGAGAACATGGTAAGGTCATAACCCATGTGAAAGCAAAATCTGACTCTATATATCTCTGTAAATATAAGGGAAATTTTATTACTTCTTCTAAATCAGATTTTATTAAGCCACATGTAGAAGAAATTATTGCTACAGAAGAGACACCTGATCCAAATGAAATCCCCCCTGTGGAAACAAAGAAGGATACAAAAAGCAACCACGGAGCAGCAAAGAAGACTGATGGAAAGACAGCAGTTGTAGAAATGGTTCCTCAGCCCACAGAAACCTTGGATAGGCAGGGTAAGAAACCACTGGAAAAAAAGCCTTGAGTAAACCCCACTGTTCTTGAATGAAGAATGTGATCTTGTTAAGATCTGGACAACAAATTCAAGTTGAGATTTCACAGGTGGTAGACTAGCCATAATATTTTAACACAAAAGTTTATGAGTGTTTATTTATAATATTCATAATATTCCATAACTTTAAATGCATAGTAGATGGGCACTTACATCTCAGTATTAGATTAGCTGCACCGAACTAATTTCTAAGTATCTTAATAATGATCCACGTACTGACAAGGTGATTTTAATTACTAAAAAATGTCCATGATAAGCAGAGGTTATTCCAGCAAATCCCATCCAGAACTGACATATTTACTATTCTGTAAAAGAATGTTGGTATCAGTTAAGTGGATCTGTTCAGTTATGTGGATCTGTTGATATTTGTAGGCCATCACAGCTTGAGGCAGACCCCACTTACTTTCTCAAGGAAACAATACATACAGTCCTCTTAATGCCATGGTCACTTTTCACTGTGACAAATTTGGCCACAGGGGAAGATCTTCAGAAACACAACCATCTCCTATGGGTGCAGGGGGAGCATAAGTAGGTTTCCTTTTGATCCAAGCTTCTTTCATGCATACCTGTTTCATCAGGTGGATCAGGATGAGTGACATCTGGGCATTTCTTATCATCAAGACTCACATGACACCTTTTCAGTTCTCTCCATTAATTCCCTCCTGGCCTTGGTGAGGTACTATGTATAAAGCATTAACCCATAAAGCAACAACTGCCTTACGTGCTCATTTATCTCCAGTCTTTTTGCTAGAGCAATCCTATTTCTGCTTCCAAGACCTGCTAAACCCACGGTCCTCCTTCCCTTCAGCGACTCAGCCCAACACTTTCCCTTCTTCCCCTCACTAGGAACAGGCCCACTGGTTTCTTATAAGAGACTGTAGCGTCATGGTCCATCTAATTGAGGAATAAACATAAGTCAAGGCTCTCTGCTTTAAATCGTCACTGTGCGCATTCACATTCATTACTGTGTTCATTCACATGTTTATGTACAGAGGATATAGATCTCATTTCTGGATGCTTAGATACCTGGAAAGAAGCAGAGTTCAAGCTGAAAAACAAACCAATAAAAACAAAGGTCAGAATTTATTTTCTTAATTTGCAAGCTAAGTTCAACTTTTAAGTGACCAGAAATTATTAAATACAATAAATAAAAATAAGAGATTTCCTCTACTAGGAAAATATTTTTAATGATTTGAATTCTTAGAAAGCTCAGTTATATTATATTGGCTTTTTCCAGATGGATTATTGATGAAAGATTACCAAACTCTCCTGATATTTCTAGGGTGTTAGATCAAATGCAGGAATACCAAAATCAAAGAAATATCAGTTTCGCATTAGAAACTGATCTTCTAGAACCATTAGCATGAGAAAACAAAGAATCTTAATAGCATTTAAATGTGTAACACACTAGACACTGACACTTCTGATGAAAAGAAATTAATTTCCTTCCTGTTGAATTCCAATAGGGTTCTATTCAGCTCTTCCTAAACCAAAAGAAAGATTCCTGGAATAGTAGTTAGAGAAGTTATATGGAGGCAATTAGAGTAATAATATTTCTGTAAACAAGTTAAAGAATTTAAATAATTTGGGCTGTCTGTTCTGAGTGACAGAAAGATGTTGGATGCAAAAGAGAAAAAAATATGCAAATCAGAATATTGACTGCTACACAAAAAAGTGATGGGAGAACCTTAAAATATAGACTGAAGTACAACTAAAATCATCCTACTAGGCTTAGGTACTGTTTGACACATAGAGCTTGTTTCAGTTCTATATTACATCTTGTTCTACATCTATGTAGTACAGTTTAAATTAGTAGAAAAACAGAGTAGTCCAGCAGCGAACGATGAACACTTCCATGGTAGTTACAGAAAATGACAAATACCTACAGATGGCAATTAGATCACTCTGCCAGAGAGCTATGGAGTCTGGCATTTCAAAACATTACAGTTTTCACACAACTCTTAACTGCTCTTTGCCATGGCAATTATTTCTACCTGCCTCACCTCTCTAAAAATCCATCACTACTTACAGCTCCTTGGGGTTGGGAATCTATCTCCCAGAATCATCAACAGCAGTGTGTAAGTTAATATAGAACAGCCTCTACCACTGAGAGCCTGATCCAATTCCTGCAAAATGCCACAGGGGTCTTTTCATTATTTTTAAAAGAAAACAAGCTGGATCTCAGAAGAATGTTCTAAAAATGTCCCAAATCTCAGATTACAACACTCATTTTGCTCACCATGAAGCCAATGGCAGATCTCTACTTTGTGTCATTGTAGCAGATTCAGGTCTTTGCTTTTTGCTGGAAGGAAAACTGGAATTCTCCTGATATTTCAATTAAAACCTACTGGAAATACTTCTAAAATTTTAAACTAAAATTTGGGAGTGTTTTATAAATTTGGATGGTTCCTCAAAAAGCTGGAAAAGCAGTCACATCAGTATTGTTCTACTGGAAACTATTTGCTATCCAGAAGCATAATGTTGTAATGAATGATAAAGGAAATAGATAAATTAACATATCAAAGATTATTTTTTTTTAATTTTGGTTATTTAAGCTCCAGTTGTTCACAAATGTATAATAAAATGTTCAAAATTAACAGAATTGTTGAGTGTATTAAAGTTTATTATGTTACCATGGTTGAATAATTTTTTCTTGTAATCTAAATGTATAATTTATATTCCCTTCTCCATGAAAAAAAACTATGAACAATGCTTTCAATCTCTGTCCATTATATAATGATAGAATGCAAATGATTTCTGAAGAAACAGATTGCCCTATCAAACACACAGAACCATTTGCCTACATTTAAAATCAGACACTGGTTGCAATGTTTATCTGAAGTGCCACTTCTGGATAATATCTTCTTTCTCACCTACACATTCCATTCCAGCACGCATTACTCTCTATAATCAAATTTGTAATTCTATTATAAATTCATATTCTTGTGTTACAACCCTATTTAACACTGTGGGAAACTGTAGCATTGAGATGTATTATTTAACCACTTTGCAAAATTACAAAGGGTGATTTTTGAAGATGAAAGATGTGAAAAATAGGCTTTGCCTTCCGCTGTCATAAAGGCATTGTGACTCCAGGTGTCCTGGAGTTCTTCTGAGAATTAGTTCTGGATTTGTCAGCCAGTTATTGAGGAAGATCTGACTGTGGTCTGAAACAAACCGTAATTTGGTAATACATAAAAGCCACAATCTTTGAAGCAGACGGTTGCAAAGTGAGATCATCCTTAAACTAGCGTAGGGTGGATTTCTGCTCTGTATCCCTGAACAATCACTATAAGGTGAATGCATGAAGGATATTCCATTTAAGCTGCACTTACACTGACTGGACAGATATCTGAAACAAATCTTTCCACACAATTTTTTTTGTATTGCTAAAGGAAAAATAAGTTTTAAGAACTGAAGCAAAATGTTGGCCAAGGAAAACAGCAACAAAAGCTGTAAAGAGAAAAAAGTCAGAAAAAACTGCTCTGTCCCACAAGGGCTTCTGGAGATGAAGGTACTGTGAGAGGCGGTGAGGGGATGAGACTGATGGCGAGGAGAGGAAGGAAGACACCAGATTTGCCTGCAATCTTCTGCTGACTTACCCTTGTCTCACTTCCTGTTTCATTTAGTGAGATGTCATTTTTGCAATCTTTCTCCTTCTGTGCATTTTCAAATGCAACATTTTTCCTTCCCTCTTTCCCCACCTTGCATCTTCTACCATCCATCCTAATTGATACATTTGCTGTTTCATTTCCATTTGCTGCTTTATCACTCATACTAACAGGAAGAGAATAAAACCTCTTACTTCATTAGGCTGTGATTTTGGCAAGGATAAAGAACTTCTTAACATAGCCTATCTATCTATTACCAGAAAATGGTTTGTGAAACACGTGCTAATGATTGACAAAGAATGGAGAAATATTGCTCACATGAGGCTTGATCTGAGTGTACTGACTTAACCAAATACCCTAAACTTTCAGACAAGTCCATCAACTACAGGGGAACTGTTGGTGTGCTTCAGTATTTTGGTGGTCCAGGGTACAGTTCCTTACAGCCCTGAATATTTGCTATTAACACCCCTCATTTTTTTCCATCTGTTAAATAGGATTTTAAAAGCTAAACTAAACTAAATTGTTACATGCTGTCATAACGTCATTCTGATCTGAGAAGTTATTAAAACACTTCTGAGAGGACATGTGCTAGTCATGGCTAAGATGCAGAGATAAGGAGTCTCTCAGGTTTACTTGGGATAAGGTATAACAGAGTCTAAACAACATTTTAAAAAATAAAGTTTGAGGATATCCTGACTGCTGTAATATGAGGAGGGATGATGGTGTGTATGGAATAAATAACTGCTCCAAACAATAGTTTCTGGGTGTTGCATGCATACAAACATGCAAAGTGACATAACAGTACCTCATCACTGATGTCAGCTTTTTTTGCTTTATACAGCCAAAGACTTTTTTTAAACTGCTGTAACTATTAAGCAAAAGGCTATTTTTATTTTCATCTACAAATATTAGCAACACATTGAGCACTCAGGGATCAATGCAAGCAGGGGGTTGGTGCTACATCCCTGCACCTACAGCTCTCTACTATCTACAGAACCACAAATTCTCTGAGACTTCACCAAAGCCATGCCTAGCACCCTAAATCATCCCAGACTTGTGATTTACTCCTAGCACTCAGTATTCTAACCCCTTCATCGCTTCTTGCCTAGCCCTAAGCAGGCTTTCTCTCTCACACATCATTGCCGCTAGACATGATCTGGCAAATGAACAGCCAGAGACCCACCGACTTACACGAGGCTCTAGGTAACACGCTTTCAAATTATTTTCCCTCCACCAAAAGAAAAGAAAAGAAAAAAAGTAAGCAGTTGCTGTCCTTACACCCTCCTCTGTCCCTGATGGGGAAAATAATAGCGACATTTGTGGTGAAAAGGCAAAACGAATGCAAATGAGGTGGCAGGTTTCCTGTGGCCCAGAGGCCCTGGTTTAACTACCAGCGAGTTATGGTTCAACAAGGACCATAAATCATGCACAGATGTAGCCAAGATCCTATCTACAACACTGTCATGTGAAACTCCACGCAGCCAGAACAGAAACAAGTCTCACTTCATACAGCTGAGGAAAATGCAAGCCATTTTTCCAGCTTGAATGTAATCTTCTATGTGTAAGTGCAAGAGAGTAGACAATACAAAAAGATAATACTGGGGGCTGTCTACTTCTGTTGCCTTCTGATTGTCTGGAAATTATAATTTTGGAGTGGAAAAGGTTTCCTGAAGGGAAAACTTTATGTTTGCAAATAAATGCTTGTTAATCAGAAGTGCCTATTCCAGGTCTGGAACAGTAAAGTATGACTCAACAATCTGTTACTCCTTCTCAAGGAAAGGTTTTTCTGCCACCTAAGATGCTGGCCTGCTTTTGGATTAGGCTTAATTTTATAACAGGATCTACCTTAAAATATGAGGACATATGATAGATTTAGCCTCTATCTCTCATCCCCCTGTGAACAGGGCTGTCTGGTGTTTGAAAGGAGAATCCCTGTAACTAAAAAAATCAGTTTGTTATGACCAACAAAGATAAGCTCACAGGAACACAAAAATATTTTGTTAGGCAACTGCTGATGTGATTATCCTCGCAAACTAAGCAACTGAGATGCCACATAAGGAACTTGGTAAAGCAGGGAAATGATCTATTAGCTGAAGTGCAGACTACATGTTTGTGACAGATGTTACGCCAAGGTGGCTAGGTAGTTATTATTACAACATTATATTCAAATGGAAGGGTTCTTTAGAAAACTGCTGCAGCCAAAACATGGTTGCACTGAAGGGTGGAAAATTGCTCCATTAGTCTGTGTTGCATCCCCGTATCCCGAATCCTGGAAAGCGTTCCAAAATTGACTCAGAAAATAACATCATCCAAATGGGCAGGCATGAAATCTGACCTTTCTTTCTTTTTACTTGTATATAATATAACCACCCCTTCCATATAATTCCATGTTTGTGTCTTCTTCCATGAACTGCTTTCTTTAAAAATCCTGCCTGCATGTTATGCAGGGATAGATATTTTTTTTTTAGTTCCATGCTTGGAGGGATTTAAATATATTATTTGCAAATAAGCAGACTCACTGACTATAATCTTTTAGGCAGCTTGTCCCAGGAGGTACAGATGAATAAACAGATCTTATCTCTTTGTAGGACTGGTACAAAAGATTGTCAAGCATCATTTTAGAGATACATGGACTATCACAGTAAGCTGTGTCTTTGCTTACTTGGCATGCTAGCATGTCTTTTTGTCAGTTGGATGGAATACTCTGCTACCTAGCCTGATTTCTCATGTGATAATTACAGAAAACCTACATGAGCGCCCAAAATGGCTCCAACATGAAATGAGGCAAAGCCAGCTTTTAACAAAACTCTTGTCAACACATGGGCAGATGAAAAAGTAATTGGTAGACAAAGAAAGGTAAAACAAAGAAGTAACGTGGATAGTGATAAAACATTTAATTAACATTCATGAAATCTAAACTTTATTTCCAATTGTGCTCCTTTTCCCTTTTTTATACTGCAAGTTGTTCGGGATGAGATTATTATCTTGTTTTAGTACATATTATGTCTCAGTATCATCTGGAGCCCCTGGGCAATAACGTGACTCAAGTAAATAGCAACACATAATGAAGCCAACTTCAGTGAGCAGCGGCGTGAGTCACAAAAGCAATGGGCAATGAAGCTGCTGACCTGAAATACATACATGGCCTGCTGGACACGTTTTGATTTTGCAATTGTACATTTTAATTTAAAAAAAATAAGTAACTCTTTTTCCAGCCTTCTCTGGGTAGACTTACAACTTTCAAAAGAACATATGCAGTGACAGATGTAAAAAGCGGCTAACGCCCTGAACGTGGAGTTTCTTCTGAAACACCCCCGTCACGGGGTGTTAATGCTGAGACACGGCTGAGACCACGGCTATAAATAGCCTCAGGGAG
>NW_010162678.1:0-287 GCF_000695765.1 Mesitornis unicolor | reverse complement strand
GGGGGGGTAGCCGGGATGCTCCCCCCAAGCCACGACTGCTCAGCGCTTGCGACAACAACACGGAACCGGGGAAAGGAAGGCGACGGGCGACGGAGACCCGGGAAAGGCCGCTCGTACCCCTGCCCCGAGTGACTGCTTCAGCAAGGCCGCGCTCGCTACAGCCTCTGCCCCTTTGCTGGCCCGCCCACAGCTGCCTCCTGCCCCACACCGACCTCGCTCCCCTCACCCCCTCTACTCAGCACAGAATACAACAGCGGCTCCGGACCCCCACTGTGCCGGTGCCGGTG
>NW_010162677.1:29645-34373 GCF_000695765.1 Mesitornis unicolor | reverse complement strand
GGCAGTGTGCGCCCTTCTGGCGTGAGGTGGTTTCTTCCCCTTCTGTTTTTTTTGTTTGTTTTTGATGTGACCTCATTGTCTCTTGGCTCAGTTACGAGTAGAGGCTTCTTGACACCTAGGCCGAGCCTTCCTGAGTGTTTACACAGCCGCAATTAGGAGTTGAAACTTGACATTGCCCAGAGGCCCTGCTTATGATGTCTGTAAACAATAATAAATCAAGTGCTGGTTTTATCCTGGAATACTGCCTCAATTAGCCACATGTCCCGGATAGCTTTCCCTCATTCCCACAACGCCAGCTGTATGGCCCAGAGTTCATCAGTTAAAAATACGAGTAGTTAACACATCTGTGTGATATTTCTCTGTATAGGTTATCACTATCTTTTTATTATTATTTCTTAAATATTTTCTGTTGTCCTGAATGGGAACGTATAATGAAATTTTTAGAGATATAGTCACAGTATTTTTTTTCTTAATCCGCTGCTGTAGTTTGTGACCCCTTTTAGTCAGTTATGTCGAAGTCAATGACTAGTATGGTTTTGGGAGGGAGAATGAGGCTCTATATCTGGTACGATACCCTTATAAGCGAATTGTTATGCCGTGCAATGAATTACTTTTTTTTTTTTGGTCACATGCATTTAAGAGCTGTCCAGGCAAGATTAGTTTTTGTCCTTGCCCCTGTTTGGAATATGATGTGTACATTCCATTACAGGAATAGAGAGCATGGACAGTATGTTCTTGTCTGTGGATGTTGGAAAACACTTGAGCCAGCATCCTATAGGAGGATAGCAAGAGAGGGTAGATAACTTTCAATGTATGCTAAACATCTCAGCTAATTGGTTTTTAGAAAGATAAAGAATCTTTTCTGTGTCTTTACAAAAGCATGCGTATATAGTTAGTTCATAATAGTGCCCATCACTTTATTCTAGAGCATGCTTTGCACAAAGTTTCACCAGTGTAGATTGTTTGATTAGGGGAATTGTAACAACTATAGCTTAAGAAATTTATGCACCTTGCTATTCTCTGTGCTGTGAATACACTTGCAGGTTGTTCCCTTCCCTCTATGGGATATAAACTGTTTATGGTCTGCCTGTGCTATGGGCACATATCCCTTTAGGTATGTACGTGTAGTTAAAGTGATACAGCTTCTGCAGCTGCATGAGCATGAAAGTCTTGATTAAGAATGAGTTCTGGTTAGTCCCTGTTAGCTGCATGTACAAATTTTATGGATTATACAGAACCAGGAAACAAGTCTCAAATCCTTCTATGTATTTCCAGACTCTAATCACTAGAGTATCAAGCAACAGCAAATGCATTTTAACTGCATTTTCTAAATAGCTCTGTAAGACAAAATTGCAGAATTATCCTTTTCTGAATTCGTGTAGCCATAGGTAATCATTACATTTACGTTTTCAAAAACTTTGGAGAAAAAAGCCCAAAACATTTCACATTTTTTCAGTCTGAAGAAACAGTTTCACACTCCTTGATATGTTGCTGGTTTTAATCTATGCAAAATAAGTAATGCAGATTTATTTTTTTTAAATATTTATGTTCTTTATTGAGTTTAGTTTATGAGGTGTATAGTATATTTTTACTGTTGACTGTTACCGCTTTACATGTGTTCTTGGCATCTTTCTATTAAAGTATCCACAGGAAAACCTCAGTGTAGGTTTCACTGTTTTCTTAATGTAAGCTTCGGTTAAGTAGTGCAGGGCATAGCTTTATTTACTTCATTCACAGGATGAAGATAGGTAGTGTAGAGGTTATTGCCATGAGGCTTTGAAGACTGGTACTGTTCATTCTTCTTGATCTCTGAAGTGATTTGGGGGCATGCATTTTTTTTTTCTGTACCTGTGTATCCTATGTGACTAAATACTATAACTGTTTCAGCTGAAGTGGTGGGTCTTATTATCGTGTAGTTAAAGTGCCTTGCTGGGCAGGAATTTATCTTGTTACCGTTTCGTATGTGCCAGTAGGAAAAAATGAGAATTCTTCAAAGTTTGTGTGTGTTGTTGTTACGGTTGATTTGGGTTTTATTTGGTACTTGGAAATTTCATTTTGGCGTGTAAAAAGTTAGTCTAATGTTAAGTAACTTACAGCCTTGATTTGTACTTGTTCTTAATCTATATACAATTTTAAAGATTCAGACTATCTTTTGAATCTAAAAATAACCCTTTTAAAAATAGGTCCTTAAAGTCTTCCATTAGTGCAACTGAAAGGAGTTTAGAATGAATTAACTGTGTTTATTCTAAATACTTCAGTCTTATAAAATGCGTGTGTCTTCCAGAAGCTGTACTTTCTTTTTCAGGGTTTTGCTTTCCAGCTGAATTTTTCTCATGCCTTTTCCTGTACTGTAAATGCAGTGCTGTAATAAAGTTGTAATAATTCTGATTTCTACCACAGCAAGTTTAGAAGTGTTCAGAAGCAATGCAATTTCCTGGAAGCTAATAACTCTTTTGCTGTTATTAAGCCCTGCACTAACGGCCAAGGGTGAATGATCCTCAGAACCACTATGGTAGTGGAAGTGCTTGTCCTAATGGCTCTGTTAATGTCCTGAATGACGAGAGATGTAGTCCAAATTGTATTTCAGTATATTATGTAGTGGTCTGGGAGCCAAATGTTACCTCTGCAAAACTAGCATACGTGTGAAAGCTCACAATAAAGCAGATTAATATTTTTTATTTTGATGTAAGTAAGGCTGAATTATTTTTTGTGTGTGAAATTTAAAATTCCATAAATGTCACTTCTTTCTTGCAGCAGCTGGTTGCTTCAGTCTCACTTGTTAAGAGTCCGTAGGTTTACAAATGATAAGTCTCTGGGGGAGGGTTACTTTAGAACAGCTCAATTCTGTGCAAAATGTAAAGCAACTTACTGCTCTTCTAAGCAAGAGGATTCCAAGAGCAAGGAAAAAGCTGCTGATCGAGTTCTTTCCTTTGCTAACTTACTGCCCGATGTTACCAAAATATTTTACCCAGACTGTTATAGCTCTCCCTAAGATAACTGAATGCTGAAGTATTCCTGTTTGGTAGCAGGTTCTTCACTTTGCTCAACACGATTGTTTCTTCTTGTAGCTGTAGAATGTGTGTATCATCAAACAGAACTAGGGGTGAGGTGGAAAGTAAAGCGACACCACCAGAAATCTGGGAGTACCGATCTTTGTTGTTCATGGAGCACTGGCATGCTGCTATGGAGTTGGTAAAGGGCAGGGACTTGGTTCCTCTGCCAGCAGTGTGGGGATATCAAGCCGTGTGTGTTACTGAAGGACAGAAAGGAAATCAGTGTTAGAAGTGGAGGCAAAACTTGGTTCTCCTTGTTGTCACATGCTTACTTATCATCCTTCAGATGAACATGCTTGTTTGTTTTTATTATAGCTACTCCAGGCCACATTGTTCTCATTTTTTTTCTGTGTATGTGTATAAAAGAGTTTTTTGCTGTTAAACAGAAAGGTCTTTTATTTCTTTAGACAGTCAAAAGGTGATATTTGAAAATGGGAGCTAACTATGATAATCATGTACTGTCCCTTAGCCTGCTTTACCTATGGGTCAGTAACTGTCATCTTCTGCAGCTGACAGTAAAATCAGGCAAAAAGTAGAATATGGTAGCTTACTGCTGGTGTAGTAAAAGAAGGATCTTTCTTTTAAACCACCAATTCCAATTTATATTTTATATGTGAGCTTTTGGAATTGCCTGCGTGTTTTCTTGAGAACAGAGGAAACTAGGAAATGTGGCTATACTTCACATCCTGCTTAGCTTTTTTCAAATTACATAGCAAACAAAACAAAGGGAAAAGGATATTATAATTTTTATTACTGAAAAATGAAGTCCAAGTCTTTTATATTCAAAGGAAACAGAGGCAATTATGAAACAGAAATCGGAGCATTATACATATTTAACATGCCTAGAGAATATGGGATCAAAAATGTGTGCGCTATGTTGTATGTTCTGTAACTAAAGAACTTGAACTTCCAGGTCATCTGTGATCAGTTAATTTTTATGTGTTCTAGCCCATTTGCGTGTGTTCTAGCCCGTTTGCGTGTGTTCTAGGCCAAGTAAAGTTACCTTGTTATTATTTATATTGTGAGATGTTTTCACTAGCTTATTTCTTAGTTGTACTGAAATTTGCCATGATGGGTATGTTTGAGTCCAGAAACCTTAAGCTAAAATTACTCAGCATTATTAAAACTGCTTTAAGAGAAAATAAATATGTTAATTTAAAGGGTGGGAAATACTTGTTTGGCTTATTTAAGAGTGTATCAACACTTCAGTTCTGGAATTTAGTGGTGCAAATGAGAGAGCGGAAGAGAGCATAAACATTCGCACAGAGCATATGGCTGTTCCTCGAGAAACTTCAACGAATCATGAGCTCTTGAAAAACTGTTTCATGCATGTTACTCAACAAATATTTCTTAACTAAACTATCTGAATATTCCATGTAACACGAGTATCTTCCTGTCTGTTGGTTCTTGCATGTTACCTGACTGTGCAGTCATCATCTGGACTAAGTAGTTAAGCATGATGCATCCCACAGCAGTAGGTGATGGATAAGTTTAATCCTAAATAGTCTGTTTTTGTGCTTCTGCCCCAACCCCAGAATGCTTGGGCAGCAGTTGTAGTCATGGAGGGATGAAGACTGGTGTTTGGGAAGAGGTGGGGAACACAGATGGAAGCTTGGTGGAAATACAGTAGGCCCAGGAACCTGAAGGGGACGGTACTAGCAAAATTACGAATGGT
>NW_010162677.1:0-29614 GCF_000695765.1 Mesitornis unicolor | reverse complement strand
AAAGAGAGAGGGTGAGTAGTAAGAAAGGGGACAAGCTGCACGTTGGTGTGGAAGGGTAGTAGGAGGCTGAAGAGCAGAAAGAACATGGAGAGAGCACGAAGAGCGTTGGCAGCAAGAACAGAAGAAGCTAGAACATGGCACAGCTTCCTTGCAAAAACTAGTTGTACTGATTGCTCACCATTACTAAAGAGTTGTGGGCAAAGTGGAGCAGGAAAGGAAGAATTTTTATTTAATCGCCACTTTGAAAATAAAATAACAGTTCACTTTAGGACCTACATTTAGCAGCAAAACAAAGTTCTTCATGTTCGACCAAATGTTAGAGTCAAAAGAGGGAAGATTCTGGAAAAGTAACTGCCAGATTGGACCCAGATTTGACAGTTGCAGGACCAGGATTTTGTGTCATAAAGTTTATTCAGCTTGTGCAAGTTAATGTTTGGTTCATTGACGGGTTCGTTATTTCTTAAATCATAAAGGACGTAAAAACGAAATAACTGACAATGGAACATTTTAATTTTTATGAAGTGTTTAAATGCCAAAAATGTGTAGAGGGAATTTTCTTGTGCTTTCAACGTCTTAAGTCCATTTTAAATGCAGTTATTAGTTAAACAAAATGATTCTTCGTCCTTCAAGTGTACGTCAGTGGCATTAGAAGTTCAGTCTTTCATTGAAAGAATCTTTAGAAACTTTTTTGGTTTTATAATAAAACGTAGAAAACTTACATATGCTTACATGAACTGCTTGTTACCATTGTAAAGTATTCAATAGCAATAAAGGCATAGTGAGATTGGTGGTTATTGTGTGTCTTCTTTATGAAACCGCAAAGTGTAAACACAAAACAAGATTAATTGCAGTCATACCATATTGGGTGCTGATACAAATCGTGATTAAAATAGGATTTCCTATTGCTTTGGTTTAATTTGCCTGGAAGGATATGATAAAATGAATGTCTCTAGAAGTAAGAGATTCACTGCACACTTGTGTGGGTATTCCAAAGGCTTCATGGCATGTGGAATTGTGTCTAGCACATACGCAAACCTGTTGTTTATCCCTGTGGGGGATGCTGGGGAAATGTGGAGGGTGGAGCTCTGAGTTTGTTTAGTTTTGTTTTTTTAATGAAATTGTGTTTGCAAGAGTATCAAATATCATGAAGTAGAAGAGTTGTACCAGAATCGGTTCCAGCTGTGCTGATATGCGCTCTCTGGTATGTAAGAGGGTTTTGGTAGACTTTCTAATGCAGTGGTCTTACTATGATAGCAGCAAGGCAGATACTGCACTAGCTTCCTGATTTGGGGTTTCAAATGTTGTTATGATAGCACATTGGGTATATACTGAGAGGAAAAAAATACTACTCTGTCCTGTGACGAGTAGATACGTGTGAGGAATCATGATGTGTGTGCTAGGATTCACAAGGAAGAACCATAAAAAGTCCTTCAGTTTGCTGTGTTAAAAGTGCAGAAAAACCCCTAAAGGAGTCTGCATTTACAGTGTGAATATTGGGGATGAATGAAGGAAATATTTTTGCTGCCTCATACCCTAATCCCTCAGAGTCTTGGAGCAATTAAGGAAGGGAGGTTTCCTTTCTGCCAAGTTTTGTTTTCCCTTTACCAAAATTTCTGTTTAGTCCCCTTAATTCCTTACTTTATGGAGCTAATAGAGCATGGTCAAATTACAGTGTGGAATGGGTCAGATGCATTGAGATGCTGCAGGAAGTTTCTTGAATTTGAGAATCTTTTAATATTTAGAGAATGAGGATTTCCTTTTCAGAAGGTAGAGCAACCTGAGGGTTTCCTCCTGCAATGCCAGGAGCTACTTGGAGGCAGGGTACTGAGGTGACACTGTTTTGTGACTAGATTGGATAGAATTTCGCATCTTTGGCTTCCTTGTTAAGAAGCACTATGGTAAATTAGCGATTACATGAACCACAATTGTGCATGCTTCCCAAGAAATATGCTGGTGTAAACACAAAGGGTGTGTGCAGAATTAAGGAGCTGAAGTTCTTCAAAAGGCTCAGATGCCCTTAATTCTGCTGTAGTTGTGCCTTGAGAAATTTATATTATCGTATGCATCCTTAATATCCATTCTATCAGTTACTGCATACGCAATTTCAGCTTGTAAAGCAGCATATTTTTATAATGCTTTTTTTTTTAAAGTTTCCAGAATTCCCTTAAAATACCAAAATCAGAGTTCATATACAGAGTGACTTGTGAAAGGGACACAGATCTTTTCTTGAGATGAGATGTTGTTTGCCATGCTGTGTGACTTTGTGTGGTGACGCTTGGAAGATAGTCTGCGGTATAAATACTTAGTATGGCTTAAGTTCTGCAATGGGATGATATGAAAAAAGCACACTATGCGAGATTAATGGGACAACAAAGCAGTATGTACAGTATTGGAAAGGTCTTGCTGAATAAAGTCAGTGTTACATAGCGTATGCGTTCAAAATCCTACAGGCAAAGAAAGGTGGATGGTAGTTTGTGTAGCCTGTATTTCTGAAGCAATTTAACTTTAGTGGTGGATCTTAATTTATTTTTAATTTTCAGTTTCTTAAAGCATAATGTACATTCAGTTTTTTTAATGTAATCATATATTCATCAAAATTTATTATTATAGATTACTTTATTGCACCACCAAACAATAAAGGGAAAAAAGTGACACAAAGTAAATCTCATTTTACTGCAGCCAAAAATCGATTTTGTGACTTTTTAGGGCTTGTCTTCTAGGGAAATTGACAGCATTGCTGCTGTGTAATAACTGCTTAGTTGTGTCTGTGTAGTGCAACTCCCTGAGGCTGGTATGATATTCCTGAGCAGGAACATCATCTGTCTAAAAGTGCAATGTTCTAAATAATGATTAGGCTTTGTAAGTACATAAGATAGAGGAAATGGAAGCCACCTTGCTGCTGAACAAAGAGTACTTTCTGACTGAGCACAGTTTTAATAAACTCATATGCATCAATTTCATGTTGATTTGTTTGTCTTAATTTTACTGAATGTCTCTTTGAAGGCGGATTTATGGAGATAGTAACCACTGCAGCAAAGGTACAATGAATCCCTGATGGCATGTTGTCTAAAAATACTCTGCATATTGCTTCATTATTACTATTTGAATCTATAAAAGTACAAACACATCTTGATCTTAATGTCTGCTAGTATTTTTATATGTGAATGTGTGCACAGGTCTTTGTTTCTTACTAGCTGACATGCAAAATGAGAGAATGACTGAACAGAGGGTGCTTCTGTGCTCGAATGAACAAGGTCATATTTTACTTTGTAGTAAAAACTTCAATTGTGATATGCTTTTTATGTGACAAAGCGAGTTGTCCTTGGTTTTGGTTTCATAGCTAAGTATCTTCTTTATTATGATGACATGACTTTAAAGCTTGTTTGCAAGAGGAGTAAAAGGGAACAAAAATGAATTGGCAATAGCAATTCCAAGTTTAGGCTCCACAGTGCCTTGGTGTTGTCTCCATCCTTTAGCAGATGTTTCTGCTCCCTGTTCTTGTCCCCACTGGGATATGTGAGAAGACATAACATGCAAGCTGATATCTCTTGTTTTCTTGTCTGATGTGTTTTAGGGTAGACTCTAGTCTTAGTGACTGTCAAACATCTCTTGGAAGAAGGCAGTATGACTGCAATGTCCTCTGGCTCCTTCTCTTTTTCCTCTGCAGTATCTTCCACCTGGGCCTGCAGTTCTTCAATGCCACTTTCTTTCTGCCCTCAATATCTTATACACTGCCTAGAAACTTGCCAATTTTGAGTTTCAGCTGAAGACTCTGTGGGCAAGGGCTGCTTCGTACGTGAAATATTTTTGACTGACCAGATCTGGCAGAAGTGGCACCATTGTTTCTTTGCTGCAGTTGTTTCTGAATGAAAGGAGCAAGTTTTTCAGATTTGCAGTGGTGAAATAGTTCTTCTTTCTGTCTGAGCAGACAAGGAATAGACAATCCCAATTTATCTGGCAGTGACCTACATTTAGGAGGTGCTATGAATAGTGAGAAGTTCTCTATTTGAAAATAGCTCAGTAAGTTGAGGTGGATGAAAATGAGTACCAAAATTATAGAAGATAAATAGCGTGTGAGGAAGGGAATAAGAGAGTATGCTCTCTTTTTATAACAGAATTAAGAAGTTGCAAAAAGGAGGGAAGCCCATTTTTGGGGGCCATAGGTCTTTGACAGCTTAAGAGAAAATGGTAAGAGCTTTTAATGAGTCGTCTGCCCCTTGAGGCTTCAAGACCTGGTGTTTAAGTTTGGACTGAAACTTGTTCTAGTGCAGTATTTAATCTCTGACCAATGACTGAAGGTTATACCACTTTATAAGTCCTGAGACTATCTTCACTGCTCTTTTAGAACTTGGTTTCATGAACCAGAGAGGGCGTCTAAATTGAGTGGCCCTTTGTCTCCGTTTAGGGCTCAGGGCAAGCCCAGGGAGCAGGATTTTCTCTCTGTTGTCCTCCATCCTCCCAGGAGAGGATTAAAAAAAAGGGAATAGAGAAAAGATGCTTCACACAAGGTTGGAAGTTAAGACTGTAACAAGTTTAATGAAAAACAACAGGGGAAAGGAAAAGAGAATTAATAAGGGACAAAAGATATTTAACTATATACAAAACCCGATCCCAGTAGTCCAGAAAGGGGAGGGAACAGTACTGATCTCTGACCACCCAGGGTCCTACAGACACCACCTGTCCTTCCCTTTCAGGCTGGTAACCCTTAAACCATAACACCCTTAGCATTTTATTTCTCTGTCTGAAATTTGTCTGAAAAACACTGCTTCTACGTTACACATGGATAAATACTGGTTCACAAATCCAAATACCAACTTCATTTCACTTTCAAAAATGCTGGAGTGACTTTCATTCCAGTTTGTATGCAGTTGGCAAAACTGGGAACACAGGACCTCGGGAGATAATCTGATTCAAGATCTCAGCTGTGTGTTTTAGCCATCATATTATTTCAGATGGCCTTTGTGCAACATCAGTGTTTGGAGCTTCCCCTTAGATAGTTCTGCAGGCTTTTAAAAATGCTTTTCAGCAGTAGTGTTTTCTAAATACATTTTCATAACCTTTGTTACTTTGCTTTCACGATCATTACTACTACTTAAAGGCAACTTTAATATATCAAACAGATGCTATTAAATTAAATATAATTAAAGTAATTTTAAGTGGTAATTTTTGGAAAGCTTTTTAAAATTATAGAATAATTCTGTAGCAGAACCAGTCTTTACAGAACATGTCGTCCTAATAATGGCTCACTCCTCTTCCTATAGTCTGTTAGTTTTTATCACGTAGTAGATTACTTGATCATAGCCATCATTAGAATACATTCCATGGTAAAATCAAAGCATGATTATGAAGATTTAAATTTTTTTAAAAAGACTTTCACCTCTTTTGGTTTCATGCTTAATTATTACAGCACTGATGAGTTACTCTTATTTGCATTTCATAGTTTTGTTTCTGGGCTGCGCCTTGTTTAGTCTAAGCAGACAGACACTGAGCCAGAGAGTGAAATATAAAGGTTAAACGGCAAGTAAGTTAGTAGTCCAAATGGAGCCTTATGTTAGAGGTGTCAGCAAAGACAGAGATAAATACAGAGAATGAAGGGAATAAGATAAGAGAAAGTTCAAACAATAGCATGGGATAGTGGGTACGGTTACGGATTATTAAAAATACAAAACAGAATTTTGCAAAACATGCAAAAAAATCCTGTCAGTTTAAATAAACTTGAGGAGGGAGCCACATAATAAACTTAAATATTTTCTTTAATCACACTGTCTCAGAAGGTATGTTCTGTGTTGTTGTCTCCTGAATATTTCTCCGTTGGTTTTTAGGTTTCTGTCTTCTGCATTGCACATCAGTGGGATTCACGTTGCTGGATCAAAATAATGTCGTCTTCAACCCACTGAAGGAAAAGGGGTGAGCAGCTTTCTCACAGCCAATATTTTATCTCCTTTAGAAAGCAGTGTGCCCTGGAAGCAAATATCATTATGTATTTTGATTAAAAGTGAAGCCAATTCTAGGTACTTTTTGTATGTCAAACTTGCTGTTTTGGTTTTTGTTTCTTATTAACTTTGTATGTGAATGTAAGGATCTGTGTTGTAGAGCAAGTGCCAGGACTAAAGTTAAATAAGAATGAACAGATAGCTATGCTGAATCTGCCATATGTCTGTTTCTCTCTGAAGGACTTCAAAAGAATGCATATAGGGGAAAATTAGAAGAAATGATGACTTGTTAACAAGTCTGGTGGGTAGTTTCTTCACAACCCTAAGTGGTTGGTTTATACCCTGAAGCATAACTATTTATATCTCTTACAAACATCTGTTGTAGCTTGTATATGTTAAAAATGATATTACTGAACTGCAACAGCTTACTTGTACCTGATGTTAACGTTACTGGGTGGTCCCTTTGCTCTTAATAATGAAGGAGTAAGTGGGGCAAGTGAGGAGTGATGTATGTTAAGTGATCACTTTGTGTATATGTTTCAGCTTACCTTTAATCTGTTCTCTTAGTTATTCCTTAACTTGCACATAGTCTCCACATTTCTAATTATGATTACTCCTCTTAATTTAGCTTCCTTTCTACTTTACATTGTATCTTCGTACTTATTTTTATTAAAGGCTTGATTTTTTTTTTCCTTTCACTTTTTTTTGCGTTATGCAGTGCTTTTATAAATTCCCTTTCACCACAGATATCAATGAAGTTTCTGGTTGCAGTTCATGCATCACCTTCCAGTTTACTTGACCTCAAACATTTCCTTGTGTTTTCTTGACAAAATAAATAGAATGAGAGTAAATTCTGCTCTGCATGAAGGAGACTGTGTGACTCTCTCAGCCTTGGGTTTTTTTATTCTTATTCGTAACTCTTTGAATATAACACAAATGCACAGTTTTTCTTCTACTCTAGATTTCTTTAACAAAGAATAATTGGCATTTTTAAAGCTAAGTCACATGTTTTTAGACCCACTTCAGATACCATAGGCCATATTGTATTTGGTATAGCCGTGCTGGTTAAAGATGGTCCTGCTGTGAGTTGATAATTGCCACACATAAGCCAGAAATTACCACACTAGTAGGTCAGCCAAGAGCAGGGGTTGTACGAGAGCACAGCAATGTGCTTCAAAGTCAGCTGGTTTACATCAGAGCCACCTTTAACAGTGGGTTGAACCGGCCTAGCTCACTTTATGTAAAAAGGATCAGAGATCCTTCACGTGTTCTGTTAGCTTGGTGGTAGAGCTGTGGAAGTAATTAGGTCTGGCAGGGTGGCAGTGATCAACATCTGGGAGCGATACCAGCTTCATCTAGCATCGCTGTTTGCAGAATGAACATCTGCTTATGCTGTGTATCTGCTGACCAGGACTGGATACTGGATCCTAAATTAGGTTATAAAAGCCAAATGTGTAAATACCTTTTCAGTTATTCATCTTAAAGTTTATCGTAGTTTGTCTCTTACCACTGCTGGGTAATGAGGAGATGTTTCTCTTTAGTGATCCAAAGTAATTCCTCAGTTAATTGCCTCAATTTAAGTGTGTGATTAGCTCAATTTGTTCTTCTTGATTTGCAGTACTTGTCTTCACTAAATCTCATCAGTTCCTATCTTGCCTAATAGCTTAATCTTCTTCTACTGTAATTATAAGTCAGAGGGGGAGCTCTTACAGGAAATAAAGGATATGCCCGTGTAGAATTCTTTCAGCTGTTCCCCTGGGAGAAAATAGGGCAAAAGTCCTTGATGAAATATCTATGGATCTAGCCCAAAGCTGTGCACCTCTTTCTTACTTTGTGTGGCCTGGGGGATTTCTAGTTGGGGAATGTCTCTTTCCTGTGGAAACCTGGAAGGAAGGGTTGGTCTTATTCTACAGAAATTCTTGACTTGTCCTATTGTCTTCACCAGTTTACATGTGTTATCTTTGTTGCTTCCCTCTTAATGTTATTTGAAGTGTCACTAATGTGATCTCAGATCCTTGCTTAACTCTTAAGACATTCTATGACTGTTTTACCTCCTCTTATTTCCCCATTTCTGGCTAAGAGCTTTGTCTTTCTCTCACAGCCAAACAATTTCTTTAACAGCTTTTTGTGAGGAACTTCTTCAGCTTCTCAAACAGTTGCTGAATACTGTTTGTTCTTTCTTTGTTGAGCTGTTGACCTCTTCTGCCTTTATTTTGAGGGTAGTCTCGTTTATGCTTTGGATATCACAGTCAGAAATTAAATGTGCACCTTTTGAGAATGAATAAATGCAACATTCTGTATGTGCCTGTCCACTCTATAAATACAGAAAGACACTAATGCACCAGTTGTAAGTTACCATTTTTTAAAGAAAATAAATGTTTAAAAGTAAGGCAAATGCTTACAGGGCTGATGTTTTTGAATGTGTCCCCTTAAAGTAATTTGAAAGATATCTCACTTTGCTGTTGTGGCAAATACTGATTTAATTTTAACATTAAATTATTCATAACTTTAACCCCCCCCCCAAAAAAAAATCTATCAGTGAGTGCATTTATGTAATTCCCTTTTTTAAAATTTTGTTGGAGAAATCAGTAATATTTTTGGAGTTTCAAAGAAACTGATGTTCTGTTAAAACAGACAAACTAGAACCAGAAAATAGTTTCATTAAAGCTATTAGGAAAACTCAAAATGCAATCTCTACTCTTTTCCTCTGTGAATTGTATTCTTAAGAAAAATGTACATTAGCACAGGAAGTCCCAGACTGCAGCATACCTTGTAGCTTTAAGGAATACTTCATCCACGAGCTGCTGAAGATGATATGTGCATAGTATGTGCAGATAGAAACTTGTTCAGCTTTTTAAGCACGTGACCCAATACCAGAACCAAGATCTGCTCTTTCTGCTCATATTTGTGGTTCCCGAGATGCTTCTGTGTGTGTAAAATGGCAGAGACTCCCAACAAGTAACAGCTCCATGTAGGCATGAGTGAGTGAAAGTCAGTAACCTCGTCCATAAAGGAAGTCACGCTTGTGTCATCCTGGTCAACTTCTCTGGTCTTTAAAGCTAGCTGAAAAAAAAAATAAAATAAAATTGCAGTAATGCTTAGGAATCGCACTTAAAGTAGAACTTTATGCAAAGTTAGGCTTGAGGTCTGTCCTGAGGAGTTAGGTTTGTCTCTGTGCTTGAAACTGTTAAATGGACAAAAAAGAGAAGCTAAACGTTAGGACTCCTGTATGTCAAGGAAAGTTTAGTTCTATGGTAATATTTAACGGTAATAGCTTAATGAATTGTGTAATCTCAGTTGTAATGGCTGCTAATCTAACAAGAAAATGAAATGTAAATTAGTAATTTGATGGATAAACTATCTGGTGGTGGCACTATGCTATGTATTTTTTTTTTTAATGATTGAATATTGAGCTTTAAGAAAAAAAAAAGTTTAATTCATCTGGGCACCAAACTCCAGCTAATGTTCAGAGGTAATACATAAATAAATTTACTTGTGTTATAAATACTGTTAATATTTCCCAAAGTATTGAATGTCTATGAAAGTGAGACTTCTGAATTCTTAGGTCACTTTTGAACTACATAATCACATAGGCCCAGTTGTTTAACAGTGGTTAGATAGTGTTCTGTTCTTTGTTGAGCCTTAAATGAGTTGCATGGTGACACTCCTGATGTCAAAAGTGATTTGAAACTTTGGTTTCTAAAAGTAATTTCACACCCTAACTTTGAAACATGGGTTTCATTCTCATAAGGAAATAGGGTATTTCTTAAGATTTTTTACATTTGGTTCATCAGTTGTAGACTGTTATTACTTCAGTTACAGTAATGCTCAGTGTGGTGTTAGTCTTTTCAAAACACTGAAACATAAATCTTTGCTAATTTCTAGATTTTATGTATTACCTTTGAATAAGTTAAGTAGTGCAAAAATAAATGCTAAAGTTCACTTGAAGTTCATGAATATAAAAGAACCTCAGTCTTAGTAAAAGTCTAAAAATACAAAACAATACAATGAACTTTTTCCTGATGAAAGTTGTTGCATTTTCAAATTTATTTATTTATTTTCGAAATTGCACGTGACTATCGTTGTCAGTAAACTCCCTGATTGTTTGGATGGAAGTGTGCATAAATCTTTCTTTTTTTCATCTTTTAGAACTGGATTCTAAGTGGTCACTTTTGTAACTGACTTTTTTTTTGTTTTTTAAGAATATTTGGTCATACTTACGATGCTTTGACATAATTAATGTTTCATTAACCATGATGGCAACACAGACATTAAGTATAGACAACTATCAAGATGGACAACAGGTGGGTGTGTTTTTCTTTCTCTGTGAACTAAATAGGGTTAGCAAAAGAAAAAAGGTAGTGACTTTTTCCTTAATGCCTGCTTTGGCATTGTTTCAGTATCTGTTCTTGTTTGTAAAACAAGATCTTTAAAGTGATAAGCTGCTATTCTTTAATACTTACATACTTATTTAAAGGCTTAGCTAATATTTACATGACTTTGCTTAACTTCTGGAAGAAGGGTTAGATAAGGGGTTTTCTTCTGAACTTGCTCTAGGTGATTTGTGTGCTGTAATGTTCCTGTTTTTATGAAAATCAGATGGGCATCCTTAATGTTTTGTGTACATGGTATTTTAGTGTTCTGATGTGTCTGCAGTTACAATAGGTAGATGACATTTAGGCGGTTACAGGCTTGCTGGTCTTGAGCAAGTGAAGGCTAAATTTAGTTATGTAGAATTAGATGCTACTTTGGCTACATTTAAGTTGATACAATTACACTGCAGGCTGAAAACTGGTAAAATACTTGAATTAATGAGGTTATTGATTATAATTGCAAATTAGAAAGTTGGTCAGTAGGCTTCCAGTTTCCTATTTCTGTGAACAAACAGAATAATGAGGCATGCTGGGATATGTCTGGTCATGGTGTTTCTTTTTTGTGCAACAGGCTGTATATTGCAACAGTTTGCATTGCTAACTTAAAATACTGTTAACTGGAGACAAGACATGCTGGTGGCCTGTACTCTGAACACCCATTTTTACATTACCATGTGTCAGCCCTAAGCAGTAAATACAAATACTTCTGTCAGCAGATGGCAACAGTGGTGAACAGTCAGAAGAAAACCAGCAATTTTTCCCAAGTCTTATAAAATGCTGTTTATCTGTATGCAATCTGAGATTATTGATTTTTGTTGCTGTTGTTTGCTTCTTTTATTGCAGTTCTTATCTCTTCCTCCTCTCACCTACCTTGCATCTTTTGCTTTATTCCCCCAGCAAATACATGCCATCTTGTGACACGTCAGTGAAATTAATACACGTTTTTGTAAAGAACAGATTGTGAAGGAGCATTTTCTTTCTATTCATTGTGTATCAGTGACTAAGACAGACAAGTAATTTGGGTGCCTGCTGCTTTTGTAGTTTGGAAATGGCCCACAGAAAATAGCTTGCAGTTTTAAGTGAACTAGTTCCTCCTTCCAGTGAGACAAAGCCGTTACTGAACATGCTCTCTGCATTCAACCTCTGCAGATGCATGGCTCAACGTTTGTGATCACATGTAAGAGTGATCCCCTTTTATATTGCTCCTCCTTGTCATTAGCCAAGAAATTAGTCCGTTAGTTGCATCTTTTTTGCCAGCATTCTGCCTTAAAAGTCGTTTATGCTTGCTCAGACAGCTTTTTCCAAGGCAGGCTGCTCTGTTGAGTAGGACATGCTGGCATTTTCTCAGTTTTTGATTTTGCTAGGAGATGGCTTGGCCCTGACAGGCAATAAAGCACAAACCTTTTGGTTTTCGCAGACTTCTTGTTGGGAATAGCATAAATTCCTTTTACTTATGTTGTGTGGAAATAGGTTAAATTCTGTCAGAGTCAGGTTTTCTAATAGTTTCTGGCGGCCAGCTCTCGTCTCGGAGGATTCCTGTGAGTGATAAGATATGTACATTTCCCAGGAGGATTGTATTCTGTACAGTTCTTGTCCGCAGGTATCAATTCTGGCTGCCTGGTGATACCTAGAATGGTGTCTGTCCTCTACTCAAGATAAAACTTGTTAGGGTTAAAGTAGGAGAAAAAAAAAAGATATGTTAGTGATATCATGTCTTTGTACGGATGTTCCCAGTGCTCAAAGGGGAGAAAATCAAGGGTTTGGGATAGAGTGGAAACTATGACTTTCAAAGGCCAGATTCCTTTAAGACCTTTTTTTTAATCTGCAGGATTTTAGCTGGAAGTGATAGAAATACCACTTTTGACACCTTCAAAACACCTCAAAGGCACTACTGGCCATCCATCTAGTGCGATTTAAGAGGTGCACAGTAGAAGCTGTGGGCCTGTGTTCTTTTTCCAGTCATGGCAGATTGTGTAACTGTATGTTAAATGGATTTATAAAAGCAGTGACTGCTGTTTTCTCCAGTAGCTTGGTATTCCTAAAATAATTTGTTACTACAATATGCAAATTGGAGTGGTAAAGGTCAGGGAAGGTTACACTCCTGATGACTGAAAGATTGGTGGGACGCAGAATGTTTCGGTTCTTTGTAAGAAAATGTGTATTTTAATGGAGAAGAAAAACTTCAGGATCTCTTTTCTTCAGTATCTTGATATAACATACAGTAAGAAACAAGAAAGAAAACTTAAGATTGGAAACTCTCTGTTAGTTTCCTCCTAAAGGCTTCTTATGCAGACATCCCCATAATTTTTTTGGAGCACTGTACTCTAGCCTGTTCCAAAACCAGCCACTTCAGAGACAAAATGCTTTAAGAATTTACTAATATCTGTCATTCCGATTTTCAGAGCAACTGCTGAAACTTGAAGTGACCTTTACACTACCCATCAAAAAGTGTCAAGAATTAAAAGAGGTTTTGTTACTGCTATGGCTTACTGTGTAACTGCCAAGTCATACCAACCTTCTGGCAATTTAGTAGCCCTTTGCATTGCTATTTCCTTAGAAAACACTACGCTTGTTTTACATCAAGCATGCAACTTTACTTATAACTTACTTTTTTCTGCAGATGCAAGTAGTAACAGAGTTAAAAACTGAACAAGATCCCAACTGCTCCGAAACTGATGCAGAAGGGGTGAGTCCTGCCCCTGTAGAATCTCAAACTCCAATGGATGCAGACAAGCAGGCCATTTACAGGTAGTAATGGACTCATGATCTGTCTTTTGAAGGGTAAAGCATAGAGGATTTTTTAAATTAATAATAAGTAGCTTAAAATTATAAGTAGCTTTAAATCAGATGAACTCTTGACTAACTGTCTCAGTAGTTTGCAAGGAAAGAATGAGATCAAATTAGCTTCCTGTCAGTCTTCAGCCAAGGGAAAAAACTTCCCTTTATTGTGGGATTCTTCGATTTCATACTTTTAAAGGATATTCTAGAGGTGGCTGCCGTTAAAGCACACATGAAATTTAGCGAGCTACTCAGGCTGTTGATCTATGGTCACTTATTTGTTATACTGTAGATTTTATCTTTAATGTGAGATTTTATTTTTATTGTAATTAGGTCGATCTTTACTTCCTTTTCTTTAGGAATAATGATCTATTGCCCAGTAATTAGCTCAAATTGGATCAGATGTTGATGTATAAACACGCTAGTTTGAGATTTTCCAGTGTTAATTGCTGTACCAAGCAGTATGCTTGGTCTCGATGAGGTTAAGTGTTCTTTCACTTGAAGTGTTTTGTCAGGGTCTAATTATTACCAGTTTGGAGTTAAGAAAAATACAGACCATAAACCTGAAGCAGGAAGATGTATCCACTCATTTACAGACGTGTGCGAACAAAATCATCTGCTCTGAAAGTGATTTCGTAGGAGGCCTTGAAGTACAGCCAGGATACTATTCTCAGTTTTGTAAAATTATCTGTGGTGTATAAATAGGCCCACATTGAAGAATAATTTCATCTTATTTGACTTTATTCTGTAATTTAAATCTGCATTAATCCTATTTGTAAATACTAATCCTCATTTTTAATGCACAGTATTAATGTATCTCTTGCCACTCAGTTACAGTGAATTAAATAGTATGTCATAGATTTTTAGCTTATGGTTGTTCTCTTTATTTAAACATACATATTTTACTGCTTTACTTGCCTCTACAGTGTATGGTAAATCAAAATGAAAAAAAACCCTGAACTTCCATCATGTTTTGCTATAGCCAGTGGTGTTATATGCAGTCTCTTCCAAGACTTTCTGTTTCTTAATGAGTGACTGTTATGAATGAGAGCCTGATGTCCTTCGTTTCAGTGGTGTAAATGTAAGTGAAAATATTTATTCATATATTGTAATTTTTATTCTAGGCACCCACTATTTCCCTTGTTAGCACTATTATTTGAAAAATGTGAACAATCTACGCAAGGCTCAGAAGGCACAACTTCTGCTAGTTTTGATGTAGATATTGAAAATTTTGTAAGGAAGCAGGAGAAAGAAGGAAAACCATTTTTCTGTGAAGATCCAGAAACTGATAATTTGGTAAGTATAAGCTGTTTCAACTTTTTGGGTTTTTGTCTTGTTTTGTTTTTTATAATCAGGGTTCATCTACTTAACGTGGGAGAAGAGCTGTTATAAGATGAGCTTAGAGAGTCTTTTAACGTATACAATTTTTTCTTTACGTGTCATTGTCTCCTTTAGGCTTTCTGAAAGTTCTAACTGTGATGAAGCTGTGATTTCCACAGTTCCTTAGTCTTCCTCTTGAATCGCATCTCTAGAGAGCACCTCTCTTGGCATTCTAGTTTCTAATCTGTCTACCTGCCTTGATCTCTTTAGAGTTATGTTGCAATTAGATTGTATCATATTCAAGAATGTTAGAATTATAGGGCTCAAGTGTTTAGTTTTTTAAAGTATGTTCCTTTAAGGGGACTGTATAAGAAAGCAAGTGTTCTTCCTTGAGTCTGCCATGTAGGAGAAAAGGCTACTTAAAACATTGAAGTTCACAAACAAAACTAAATTGATGGGAGGTTGTAAACTGCAGAAATTGTAATGTTTTGAAGCTCATATCTAGAAAGACTTTAGTGGGAAAATAATATCCTGTGTGGGAGGCTAAGGTAATGTACCTAATGTGCCTGGAGAAAACTCTTAAAACAAAACCAAGGTTTAAACAAGAAATAAATCTGAGATGCTGTTTAAAATTGGCAGCAGTGTTGCAGTGAACAGCATGTTAGGAAGGGCACGTGTTGCAAAAAAAAAAAAAAAAGTGTGCAAGCAGCCTAAATAGTCATTTTGCATAGCTTGATTTCTTTCCAAGCACTTTATGACTAATTGTTAGTGTACTTAAGTATTTCAATAGTATTATGGAAAATAAAGCTAAAAGAGTTTCTCTGTATAATTAGGCCAGTGTGAGAGTAAAGAAGGCAGAAGACTGGATGTTCTAGAGTGAGGCAAGCTTTTACAGCTCTAGCTAGAGACATAAGTTACCTTCTCAGCTACTTGTTATATCCTTTTAACTGTAGATTACAGTGGCCAGGATTGAAGTATCTTGATACGTTGTGTCAGTGGTCTTAGTCTATGTAAATACCAAGTTACCTTAGAGGAGATCTTGAAGGATGGATCAAGTTCACTTTGCACTAATCCAATTGCAAAAGCACTTTCAAAAAGTCCTCATACAGCTTTGTCTGAGGAGCTGTTTGTCTTACAGAAGCTTTTATTTTCAATTTGAAAACATATTGAGACTCAAATAAGGTTTTTGCTTTAGACAGTGACCCGAAACAATGCCCTTCAGAATGATGGGAAAGCAGCTGAAGGACACATAATATGGTACATAATGGCAGTCTCAGTATTAAGTGTAAAGATTCTCAGTTTTATAAGTGAAGAACTGGAGAACAGGCATTGGCCACTTTGGTCAAACTTGCAACTACAATAGGAAACACAGAATCACAGAATTATTGAGGCTGGAAAAGACCTCTGAGATCACCAAGTCCAGCTTATGACCTAACACTACCACACTGGCTAGACCATGGCACTAAGTGCCACATCCAGCCTTTCCTTCAACACCTCCAGGGGTGGTGACTCCACCACCTCCCTGGGCAGTCCATTCCAATGCCTCATCACCCTCTCCATGAAAAAGTGCTTTCAAATATCCAGCCTAAACCTCCTCTGACGTAGCTTCAGGCTATGCCCTCTTGTCCTGTCACCAGTTGCCTGGGAGAAGAGCCTGACCCCCACCTGACTACAACCTCCCTCCAGGTAGTTGTAGAGAGTGATAAGGTCCCCCCTGAGTCTCCTCTTCTCTAGGCTAAACAACCCCAGCTCCCTTAGTCTCTCATTATAAGTCTTTCCCTCTAGTCCCTTCACCAGCCTCGCTGTTCTCCTCTGGAACCACTCCAGGACTTAGTATCTTAATCATTAGATCTTTGTGGGCAAGTTTTGTTTCAGCTCACCTGAGAAATATTTGTTGATACAGACAGTTACTTAGTTTTCTAAGTAGAAAGAAGCATTAACATGCCAACTAAAACACGTCCATGAATAAACCCTGTAGCAGAATTACAGTTGTCACTGTATGAATTAGAATATGAAAGAAGAAAAATACAGGCAAGAGGAAATAAATGGTAGTTCTCTCTTTAGTTACTGCCCTAGTGTGAGCCACAGTGATGTGGGGTGCTTTGCTTTTTAATTATTTTTTTTATTATTTTAAATGTAAGTGGTGTAATATTACATTTGTGAAATATTTGTAGCACGTTATAATGATTGCCTTACATTTGTAAGCAGAAATAGCTACTTCAAAATTATTATAATGAGATGACTGTTCCATTGGGGTGCAGGAATCCTTGGAGATTGAGGGTCACTGGTACCATCATTTTAGATCTTTCTTGAACAGGAAAGCACTCAGGCAAATTTGAGGGAAAAACCAGAAGTGCATTATTGAGGTAGAAGGAGATAAATATTTTAAAGAGCCATTAGTTTCTGAAGACGACTAAATCCAAGCTAAAAAATGCAGTTCATCACAGATGCTTATTTGCACACATACAAAATCTTGTGGGACTTTTGGTTGTTAAAATGAATTGCACACAGAATTCTCCAAATAACATACCAGTTTCAGGATCTTGTGGTTTGACCCAGGTATATAGAAAGTTGACTACCAGGAATGCTTATAATTTTGGAATTGCTTCTTTCTTTCTCTTTTACTCTGTAATATGTTTGGGTTCATGTTACTGCTATCAGTGACACCTCTGGAGTGCTTCTTGCACATCAGCTGTGAATTTGAAGACACCAGTAAAATTTTCCATGGCTCTTTCTTCAAAGACTTTTGAATATACTTGCCTCCAATACTTTACTCAAAAATGAAAGTTAGTTCTGTTCTGCATGAAGCAGGTCTGCTGACTTGCTAAGTCTGAGGCTATTTTCTATATTCTGTCTCAGTGGATGAGGAAAGAGCAATGGCTGTGGTTTATCTTGACTCCAGTAAGACTTTTGGCATTGTCTCCTGTAATGTTCCTGTAGACAGACTGATTGATAGAATACGGAATAGATAAATGAGCAGTGAAATGGACTGAAACCTGCATGAACTGCTGGGCTCAAAGGATTGAGTTCAGCAGCATGAAGTCCAGTTGAAGGCTTGTCATTAGTGGTGTACTCCAGGGATTGATACTGGAGCCAATACTGTTTAACATCTTCATAAATTATCTGGACAGAGGGTACCCATGGCAAGTTTTCAGATGTTGCAAAACTAAGACGAGTGGTTGATGACCAGATGGCTGTGCCACTATTCAAAGGTGCTTTGTCACTTTTGGAGAAATAGGCAAACAGGAATCTCATGGAGTTCAACAAAGGGAAATGCCAAGTCCTGTACCTGGGTCAGAATAACCCCATGCACAGGTACACTCTGGGTGCCAACCAGCTGAAAAGCAGCTTTCTGGAAAAGGACCTGACAGTCTTGGTGGACACCAAGCCAAATATGAAACAGCAGTGCATCCTTGCAGCAAAGAAATTCAGCGTACTTGGGCTGTGTTATGGAAAGCATAGTCAGCAGGTCAAGAGACATGATCATTTACTTCCATTTGGTGCTGGTGAGACACATCTGGAGTGCTGGGTACAGTTTTGGGCTTCCCACTACTAGATGTAGACATACTGCAGTGAGTCCAGCAAAGGACCACAGAGATGATTAGAGGACTTGAACCTCTCTCATATAAAGAGAGGCTCAGAGAGCTGGGACTTGTTGGCCTGCAGCAGTGAAGGTTTTTGGGAGTGTTATCAAGGTATCTAAATACCTAATGGGGGAATAAAGATGACAGGCTCTCTTAGTCTTCTCAGTGGTGCCCAGTGAAAGGGCAAGAGGAAGTGGACATAAAACGTAAGATAAGTTCAATTAAAACATAAAAAGCACTTTTACTGTCAGGATGGTTGAATACTGGAGCAGGTTGCACAAGCAAGTTGTAAAGTCTCCATCCTTGGAGAGTCAAAACCCAACTGGACATGGCCCTGAGAAACCTGCCCTCATTGACCTTGCTTTGAGCAGGTGGGATGCATTAAACAACCTCAAGAGGTCCCTTCCAACCTTAACTATGTTGTGGTTTCTCTTAGCCTACAAAGATTGGTTTCATAAAGATCCTATATGCCTTGGCCTGCTTCACATGCTTTTGATTGTACACAAACATTCTCTCAGGTCTAGTTTGCTTTGGCTGTAGATGGGTTTGCTGTGTTCAGATAGACCATCCTGCCAACTAACTTGTTCGTGATTTTAGTGGTAACAAAGTCTCTTGGTATATGTGGTATTCATCTTTGTTGATGGGCTGCACAAATCCGGCTGATTTTGCTTGAGATGGATGAAGAGGTATTTGTATTCTGTGCCTGCTGAGGTCAGTACTATCTTAAACTGGAACCACATTGCAAAATCTGATATCTTTGGCATTGAACTCCTGTTCTGTAGTTGTGTTGTTGGCCATGACTTTCTATTGCTAGATACCAAATGAAATCTGAGTGCGACTTGTCCTCTTCCAGTCCTGAAGGCCGGCGACTCTATAAACATCTGACGGTCTCACAGGCTGTTCATTTTGTCAAAGGCAATGAGCAGAAAATTTTCTGTCTAGTTGTGAATAGCTAGTATGGTTTTCAGTCTCTTCAGCTTGAAATATTGATGGCTGCACAGAGAAGGCTGTAGCTGAGCAGTTTTCCTGCCTTGTGTCACATAAATATATACATTTTTATATAGATTAACAATCTCTTTTTAGTAGAGACGATTTTAATATTGTGCACCTTTGTTATGTCTTCTGTTCTTGCTGTCCCTCCCTTTTTAACTCCAATTTTAAATCAACTTGAGAAGATAGCAAAGCCTGCTAATTACAGCAAGCCAGAAGGGTGGAGCGGTACGCGAAACAACTACTTGCTTACCACCTGTACTCTTATCTGACTCCAGCAGAGTCAAACAAATAAGGTATGAATGCTTGCTTGGTAGTAATCATTCAACTTGGTGTCAGAGCTAAACTGCAATGAACTGAACGTTATAGTACTACAAAGAGCCAAATTGAAGTCTTATCCTAAAAGTGTCATAGGCCTGCCTACAGTAAGGAAATTTGCCATTAATTCAGATGTTGTTTTTTTTTTTCCTTAGTTCTTTCAGAAGTGGCATGTAGAACTTAACTACACTGCACAGCTTTTGTAATGGAGCTTGAACTGATAACTCCAAAACAGCAGAATATAATTTCAGGCTCCATACTGCCCATAGATTGATGGGCTAAATAACAGAAATTGTGAAGGGTCACAGATGCTGATTGTAGGGCCTCTTACAATCCTGACAATGTTTTGTATTGTGCACTCATTTGAAATGCCTTGATTATTCCTAAGGAAAAGAGTGATTTTTTTCATCCAGAGGACCACAGAATGTTGGTCTGGATGGCACAGGCATTAGATCAGTTTGACCAGAAACAAAGTTCATCAAGAGCAGCATAAGGTTGTTCTAACTTTAGTAGCTCTTAGTAAGCTACGGTCTAGATTACTTTGTTACTTTGGTATTACAATTCTCATTCGAAATTAATTGGAGGTTTCATGCATTAGTAGTATAAAGGATTCCAGCACTGGGAAATACAGGTAGCATTCACCTGAAACTTAATTTTAAGTGTATCCATATATTGCTAAGCCTGGCCTGTAAACCAAGTTTCAGTCCTTTTTTTATTATCTAGATGGAGGGATTCCACTCTTTGTAGTTAACCAATCCAACAATGTCAGTTGGTGATCTTGAAGCAGTGTGGCAAAGCATTATGGTAAACACAGAAATAGAGTTACTAGGCTTTTTATGTTTGCAGTGTCTTTCCCAAGTCTGAATTCATCAGACACATTGTCAAAATAGGGTGTTTGCAGTGAAATGGATGGGAATGTTTCTGTTAAGTATTGATGGCTTCTGCATCAAGTCAGAACTTTGGTATTAGGCTTCAGCATATTTAGAAGAGTGAGAATTTCTTAGAATAGGTAGCACTTTCTTGTGGAATTTTTTCCTTAAATGAATTTTAAGGTACTCTGCAATATTAACTGGATTAATAATAATTTTTATTTGATTTATTGCTATGTTCCTATTCTTTTTCTATATGTGCATTCATGTAATAGAGTCAGCAATGGTTTGTGTTCAAAAGCTGCAACACTAAAAAACGCACAAAACTGACAAAAAAACATGAAGTTTCAGTTGTCTCTTCCTTTATCTGAGGGCTGTAGAAAAATGCCTCTTTTCCTTCTAAGGAAGATCGTATTGCAGGGACAGGTAAAGTTCAAGATCTGTTGAAAGAAATCTGAGAAGCTTCAGTGCTCGCTCCTGGACCGATTCTATCAGCTTGCCCTGAGATCTAGGAAGTCTTGACGTTCTAGGTACATCTACCTTTAACGCAGGTTCATCTTCCACTCAGAAGAAGTAGTTGTCTTTGGACTGAAACTCTCCCAGGAGTTCTGGTCCGCCCTTAATAAATACACAAAGAAAGTGGTTTTTCTGTGCTGGTTGCATGTTTGCTCTTCAAGAACTATTGAACACAAACAGAACTTTAAAACTTTTCCCTTCCAAATTCACTGGCTCTGACCAGACAGCTTGGACTATTCAGGGAAGTAAAAGAGAGAGGTACAGGTTTCTGGTTTTTTGCAGTAAATATTTAGCTCTTATAGGTATGTGTAGCATAGCATATTGTTGGAGCCAGAATTACTCTCTATCTTGGAATGTCTTCTACAGGGATCTTCTGGTTTTCAACAACTTTGTTCTCTTTTCTGATTCTTGGTCACTTGTGCTGTCCATGTCTCCATTGATGATCTTCTCTGAACTTGATGTAAGTGCTGATTAGCTGCAAGAAGTGCTACAGACCTCCTCTTTTCAAATCCTAGTCCCTGTGGGAAGAAGTGGAAGCTGAAGCTTGTGCTCCTGTTTTACTTACTAGACTGAAAGTGTACTTTCTTTCCCAGAGCTTTAAGTTCCTCCTTATCTTTTTGAATTGTTACTTTGCATCAACCATAGTCCTTTGCATCAGCACCAGAAGAGGTGTTTGCTATTAAGGACCAGATCTTGGTGGTCTGTATTGCTCACCAGAGGTTCCCAAGTACATGTACTTCTTGCTGGAAGCATGCTCAGCTGTATCCCTGTAACATGGAGTATCATCTGTTGAAGCCTCTTACACTTTGCCCCTTACCCTTTGACATCTCTATCTCATTTTCTTGGAATGAACCAACTTAATTTTGCTCTCTGTTAGTATCCTTTTGTGCTTAGGACTTACACAGGCAGATTCCTCCATCTCTAAGAAGTTTTTCAGCATGAATGTTTGCAGATCATTTTTAGAGTTTTCACAGATTAGGTTATGTCTTAAGACATTCAGTAGTTGACACTTCCTTGTTGCTTACTGTTAATCCAGCCACTGCAGAAGCATTAAGTTGCTCCAGGATGGTTCCTACCTCTTCTATAGCTTCTGTTCACAGTAAACTCTTCCCATATATGGGCGGCTGTTTTCATTTCCCACGCTCATAGGACCATAGGATGATTCAGGTTGGATTACAAGTGCAAGAGATCTGTAGTCCAACCTCCTGGACAAAGTAGGGTCATCTGTGAAGTCAGAGCAGGTTACTTACGGCTTTATCAAGTCTAGAAACAATGCAAAACAAGGGGTGTTAAACATACTCTCACTTTTGTATTTGAACAGGACACTGCCTTTTTTGAAGACCCTCGAGTTTTTTGTTTCGTTTGGGGTAAGGATTTTTGGTTCAGTACCCTTTTCTCAAAGACTATCCTATTGAATTTTTAATTGTGTCAGGAAAAGTTGTAGTGGTGGTGAAGCCAGCTGATGTCATTTGAATATTTTTGACTCAACAAGCCATGCTTTTGCATTTCTGAAAAGTATTGTTGCTATCATAATATGCAGAACTGTCTCGTAAACCTTTAGTCATACCTTTCCTAGCCGTGTCTTATAGCTGGGCTCTCAAAATAGGGAAGAGGGGTTATCAAATCAAAGCAAATGAAAACAAAATACCCCCTCTCCCAGAGTTTGTGTTCTTCCTCTGAAGACCTAAATTGCCTCAGAAGGGTTTGCTCAGGAAGGTGGGTGAGCTGTAAATGTACATATTTCAATTGTTTTTTTGAAAATGAGAAGAGTCATTTCAGTGAGAAGTTTACTTGTCAGTACATGGAGTTTCTTTTATTTATGTTGTCCATGTGTGTATTTGCTATATGCTAATGTTATATGCCCTGAAATATGTAAAAAATTATGATCTATTATATGTTATGTAATTATATGTTTTAGATAGACAAAGGTGAGCTGGAGATTATGATGAAAGTAGTGCATTGTGTATTCTGTGCCTGTTGCACCGTGTGTTTGAGGCACTGAAAAGATAGGACACAGGTACAAGCTTACAGCATTTTCAGCTAAAGAGGTCTCAAAATGTAGTATGTGATATATTTATACATTAATATGCTCTGGATAGCAGTTTTAGCCAGAATTGGATGTTTTCCAGTAACCATTCTTTCGCTGCTTAATAGTTTACCATTATCTTTATTTTTAAAGTTTCAACAATATTCATGTATCTCTTGGTTACGTCTGTCTGTGCATATCTCTGTAATGATACTAAGGTTTATTTCTACAGCTGAAAAGGCTGAATCAAGTGGGTTTTAAAAATTCATTGTTCTACACTATATTCTGCTCAGTAGCACTAACAAAAACATTATTGTAGATTTTTAAGGTGTGCCTTTTAAAAACATGGGAATGAAATATTACTGCTGCTGTGATCTGTCTGGAAACATTTCTTTGTATTACCCTTGTTCAACATGGGTGATTTGATCAGGAGTTTGTTCTTTGTTTATTAATTTTAGTTTTAAGGAAAAAGTGAACTTCTGCTAACAAACTTAAGTTTGGTCCACACGTGCAACGAGACTGGAAGCCATATGGCCACAAATAGCATAGTTGTAAATGACCGAATGAGTCCTGGTGACAGGCATGGCATATTTACAAAGTTTTGTTTGCCTCCCTAGCCACAGTAGCGCGGCTTCCTGAAAGAGTAGTGTGACTGTGTGTGGCTCTGCAGAAACCTGGATAGTGTTACTAGTTCTTGGTTTATGGTTAACTTTGACTTCAATTCAATTTTCACTTCAGGTATCAGCCATCAGTTTGAAATTAAATCTTAGCTGAAGAAAGAACTTTTTTTATTTTTCCCCCAAACAAATGCTGATAAATAAACACTATAAACACAGGTAATGGTTTAAGAGAAAAAACCTCTCATGACTGAGCAAAACTGATCACTAGTACAGCCAAATATTATACGCCCAAAGGCATCATTTTGTTACCTCGGTTTTAGCTGAATGTTTAAGGCATTCAATAATGTATGTGCTCTGTGTTGGTCTGCTGCACACATGAAGAATTTTATAATTTGTACTTTTTTGTCTCTGAAACTCTTTTTGGTTATTGCAGTATTACAGAACAATCTTTAATAATTCTGAAAGGAACAGAATATCTTTAAACAAAGTTGACATTTTTGTGTTAAAGTCTAGTTAAATTTGCGTAGTTTAACTTGGCTGTGTTGAAAGGCACTTAAACACAATTTAAACAGCAACCACTGGTGAAGACTGTTTTAGAAGACTGCTGGTTTTTATACATGCCTCAGCGCTGGGCCCTTGCGCTACTATTTCAAAGGCTTTTGGTGTCATAGGTTGTAAGAGTTACCAGTTTTTAATTTGGATCAACTACCTCAAGTCCACAGTTCAATTTTTTTCTGCTGCTGTGCTTCTAAAGATACATGTAGGTTTTTTTTCTTTTTAGCCCTGAGAAGGGATAAGATTTTCTTCTTTGTTATAACAATTTTTTTTTCTCTTGTTTATTTTAACATACAATTGTCTACATTGAATGAGTGTCATACAACTGGAGTACCTTCTACTGAAAATACAGGGAAAAGCTGTGTCACAATGAAAGCTAAGTCGTCATGGTGGAGAGGGGAACACGCACACAAGTTTGCCTGACTTGATCTTCAGGTGCTGTGAACAAAGGCAGCTTCAGCTCCCAGTTGGCTTCTTCAGTTAGAAGAAATAAATGGGTTACTTCATAAGCTATCATTTCTGGTCACTGGATTCAGGGCTCCGGCCACATAAATGAACCTTCATATAGGACAAATTCTTCCAAATAATGCTAAAATCAAGCTCTGCAGTATGTTTCTAAATTATCATTTATTCAGTTTCATAGAACTGAAGGATGTTTTCCTTGGTGATGTAGCATAGCAAGTAAATGTTGGAGATGGCACACTGTATAAAAAAAAAAGGTAATTACTTTGCCAATGTGTTATATGCATATTTGAATGACCTGGATTTCCTACTGCTTCGTGAAAATTTAGACCATCTGGATTTAGTTTTAGCTTTTGATCTTCTGCCATGACCCTTACAGTGACCTAAGCTATTTTTATGCAGTATGTAATACCATTAGCTCTCCCAGCTTATGAGTCTTTTTCTACCAGTAAGCATGATAAGTATTCTCATCATATACATATCTCCTGTACTTCGGTTGTTTAAACATGAATTTGTTTTTGTGATTAGTGCTTAGTATTTAATGGTTCAGAAACAGTCTCTTCACCTGAAAGTTCTTACAAGATTTTACCCCAGAGTTGTTAATCTTTGATATACAGCTCTAGGACTGAAGAACTGCTTCATTACTTTAAGCTTTGTTAAACAATGTGACAAACTTTAGGGCCTCTTTAATTTTATAGAAAAATACCGTGTGGTATGTGGTATGTGACTCAGCGTTGTATGATGGGGATAAAAGATCACATGGACACGCAGGCTCATTCTGTGCTCCACGTACACCTTAACTATGCTCTGTTTTCCTAATGTGTCACCTGAGACAAAGATTATCTTCTTGTTGTGTTTTGTTTCCCCTGTATGGTAGTTTACTTTTGCAGTGAAAGGATACAGGTTTTGAATGTAAACATGTTCCTTTTACATTTCAGGACCGTAATGGTCAGAGCTAGGGAACTCTGGTCAGCACTTAGCAATTACTAACTCTGCTTTAACTGGATGGTCTTCGTTACTGGGAAGTAGTGTTTGCTTAAATCTCACATTAAATATTTTTTAAGTTAACAGTAATTTTGTTTCAAGATTTTTTTTAAATTCTCTTCCTAGATGGTAAAAGCAATCCAAGTTCTGCGTATCCATCTGCTTGAGCTAGAAAAGGTTAATGAACTCTGCAAGGATTTCTGTAGTCGTTACATTGCCTGCCTGAAGACAAAAATGAACAGTGAAACTCTATTAAGTGGAGAGCCTGGAAGTCCTTATTCCCCTGTGCAATCCCAGGTATGTTTCAAATAGAGTTAAGTGTATTTTTGCTTAGATTTCTTTAGGAAGTTATAACTATACTTCTGTTGCTATTAGTTTGCAAACAGTGTGTCTGCAGTTTCTTTCACTTTCTCAAAATCACTTATTAAGAGCTGTATTTCTTTTTGTGCACACCTGTGTGCCACTGCCTGATTGCCCAATTTGTTGAAATGTGCCAAAACATAGTGTCACTTTTTTTGTCTGTCTTCCTTTTATGATTTTCCCTCAGTTCATCAGATGGAGATACTCACAGTAGCCTGGACTTGCTGTTTTCTTGGAAGGAGGCTAGGAAACAAAATAAACAGGAGTAGAAAAAAAAATCCTTGTTAAGAAGGTCTCCTTAGCCTAGTCTGCTTCATTAAAAAGTATCAGCCATCTCAATGTTTTATACACAATGTATTCTGGAACAAATAGACAATGTCTGATGGATTATAGTTGCAATATTTGAGATGTATGGCATTGCACGTCACCTGGGGTAGCTGTGTAGTTACGAACAGGACCCATTTCTGTACATGTGAACCTCAGTTTATATATTGTTGACATTACCTAAATGCAATAACCAGTTGCATTTTTTGGTACTAAATTGACAACAGTTAATTAACAGCAGTTAGTATGTAACGGTTGATGCTTCTGCTGTTAGATGCTGGAAAGCGAGCCTTGCCACTTGAGTACCTACTAGATAACTAGCCCTAGGGGATGGTCCTTCTCTGTCTTATGAATGCATTTGGTGCTATATATTCTGAAAAGTCTCAGTGGCTTTTAAACTTCACTGTCTGAACTCCTTACTTGGGTTTTCGTGTCTGGAAACGTGGAAAGGAGAGTCTAATATCAGAAGAAAGTAGAACACCTTTTGAAAAGGCTTTTTTTTGTATGTCTGTTACAGTCTTCTATAGAGACAGGAGGGGCTGAATTTTGCATTTAGTAACACTACTAGAGATTATTCATGCATATTAAGGAATGTGTAAGAGTTTGTATGGTCAGGGTTGAGTAGGAACTGTCCTAAGCAGAATAAAACATACTGGGCATCTTGAATACTTAATACATTAAATATATTATTTTGAAATGGAAGGAATTAAGGTAATAACTAAAATTCTAAAGCTTTGATGCTCATAATAAGAGCATCAAGGGTCCATTTCATGTCTCCTTCTTCCCTTGTGCTTTTGGAAACTGTTTCTCTTAGTGTTTATATATCTAGAATAATTTCTCTCCTAACATTTCTCAAGATAGTTTTATGTCTTTTCTAAGAGTTGTTTTCATGAGGATTTTCAAAGGTAATGATAGGCGATAATGAGAAAGTTAATGTAGGTAATGATGAACCTCTAATGAAGTCTCTTTCTCTTTGAAGTTAATCCTGTGATTAAACTCCAAATGTATTCTTAGAGCCAAAATTACACAAGCGTGCTTTATGTCTTTTAAAAAAAAATCTTAAAAAAAGTGCAAGCAACTAATTGTTTTCTTTTTCTAGCAAATTCCAAGTGCCATTGCAGGCACACTCAGTCCCCAAGGGATTATGGTGCCAGCATCAGCATTGCAGCAGGGAAATGTAACTATGGCAACAGTAGCAGGTATGACACAGTAAATAAAAACTGACACCTTTCTCTTCACTTTGGTTTCTTTTATAGTTATTATAATAAAAAATACACAAATACTTTTAAAAACTTGTTTTAATACCTGAAAAGTTGTTGTAATATGGCCGAGTGCCTTACCAGTTTCTGAGCATTCATTTAATCTATATGTATACAAACTATGCATATGTAAATGGAGGTTACATATATAAAATATTAAGAGATCTTTCTGCACAGTGTTACTTTCGTTAAAAGACTTTTTGGAGACTGGGTTGTTTTACTTCTTGTTTTTTTTCCTTCCCCCCCCCCCCCCCCCAGAAAAAGAATTCTGTTTGACAAAAACATGTATTACCTAAAATACAGCACTTGCACTTGCTAGCTGTCTCATGTTCTATGGAGTTTGAAACCACACCTACAAGTCTGTGAAATCTTTGATGTCTAAGTTGTTCTACTACTGTATGGAGATGACATTTGAAAGGAAATGTTTTATCTTGCTTCTAAGCAAGGTTTTAAAACAAACAAACAGAAAACAAACAAACACCCTCCCACACACAAACAAACAAACAAACAAAACCTCCACCTTGACTACAAATGCAACAAAGCAGTGCAGTCTGCTCCTTATATACACTTGCATACACTTGCAGAGAGGTTGTCCTGAAACACAGTGTGTGCTTTGTGGCCTGAGTGCCCAGGACCCACTGTGCCAAGATTCTGTCAACTTAGTTGACCTGAACATCTAGGTGTCACCCAGCTGACTGCCCTAACCAGTCAGAGCACACAGGTGTGATTTTGGTGGTGTGACCCTTGTCGGCTGAAGAGTTAGCTCAGTTAAAATGAAACAGTGAACTATTTTATAGCCTGATAGTCATGGCACTTCCCTTTGAAAATAGATTTAGAATGCCTGAAATACAGGGGAACATAATCAAATTTAACACAGATTTTTGTATGAGCACATCTTGCATGCTTACTAGAAAAGAATAGTTGATACGTTATCAAAACTGTTGTATTGTCTGTAGTGCTGATGTGTTTGTGTATTTAAAGAGAATCATACTTGAAGGGCTTTTACTTACCTGTAATCTTTGTTGCTGTTTTGTTTTAAGGGGGGACAGTGTATCAGCCCGTCACTGTGGTCACTCCACAAGGTCAAGTGGTGACACAAGCACTGTCACCTGGGACTATTCGCATTCAGAACTCTCAGGTTTGTTTCATGGGCTTTACAGAATAATATTCTGGTTTCAAATAAATCTCACTGGTTTTAAGAGTTTCGATTAAAATTTGACATACTGTCAGAATGAGCTCTGTGTGCACATGCATAGTAACTGATTTAAAATTAATGCAAGCACTGCTATAGGAGTTACAAGTTGTATAACATGGGATAAGGTCCCAGACAGATCTCCCTTGCCACAGAAGGTCATCAGAGCTCCTACTTGTTATATATCTTTTTTAACTGATGGAAGGAAAGTATAGGTTTGTAGATTTAAAAAAAAAAACAACACAAAACCAAACCAACAAACAAAAAACACCCCAACGAAAACCCAGCCTGAAACCCAGCAAGCCCACAAAACCCCACCAGTCAAAAAACCCTCTGAATTTATTAGGCACTTTTTCAATGATTAAAACTTTTCTAACTGTTGAACTAGGTTTATGGCTGGATAGATTTACTCTATTGTGTTATGGTGCCATGCTGCTGTTGTCAGAAATTTGACTTTTTTCATGATGGCAACCACTAGTGCTGTGAAATGATGTATTTCAGAATTTATACATGTTGAGAAGCATTTTGCCATAAAACCTTCAAAATACTCAGCTGAGACTATTAGGTTCATTATATCATATACTAACAGATAAGAGCCAGCACTGTTTTTTGGAGAGGCTTTTAAGAATTGGATCTGGAGAGCACAAAGAAACAACTAAGGAAAAGGCAACATGAAAGCTAGACCATCTTCAGTTAGGGTAAACCTTGCTAGCTTTCTCTTGGAGCAGGAGATGGTAAATAAAATCTTCCAGGCTTCCAGAGTCAATTAAAAGTGTGAATGAGGAGCTACCATCTCCACAGCATAAAATCTGTTTGGTAATCACTGTCTCACTGTCTTCTCTTCTTCCTTCTGACCTTCTAACCAGAAAAACATGTTAGAGTATACTTATCTTCTTTTTATTGGCAGTAGCATGTACGCACTTGGCCTGTACTCTTCCCTAGAATGCATGCAGTTCTGTCCTCACATACATTTCAGAAAGAAATGTGTAAAATTACTCTCCTAGACCGAAGTGTTTTTTGAAGAAAAATGCATTTTATACCTCTGATGGGAAAAATAAAATACTGAGTAGAAAATAATGCATATGGCCTATAACCAAAAAAACAGACTTGATCTTTATTTTATATATATATATATATATGTATATATGTAT